>NC_039287.1:17105040-17405040 GCF_003368295.1 Carassius auratus | reverse complement strand
ACTGCTGCAGGTTGAGAGTTGTAGATCTAACCACACAAGTTTATAATGCTGTTTGTGAATGTTCATTTGAACACTGAAGAGTTGAATTATGTTGGTATTTAACAGAACTTGAGACAATGGCTGACAATGCTTTTGGGAAAGGCACTGTCTGGCTCTGAGTTAAATCAGTCTGGCTTGTGAATGAGTATCTCAGACCAGGGTCAGATGATTCCAATTTTTTGTTAATGATTCAAACATTGCTAATAAAAACAATACTTTCTACTCTGAGGCATGCAAAGTGAGGAATCCAGTGCACAATACATGTGTGTGCTCTGATTCTGGAATGCAGTGATTTATGGGCAGAAACAGTCTTTGACTAGAGCATATGAAAAGGATTATGCACAGCCTGAGAGACAGTGTCTGTGTGTGTGTGTGTGTCCTGTACCGTAATCATAATCACTCTTCAGGTTGCAGAACCGACACTGAGGGTTTTTCACGGGCCGACCTGGTACATGCTCAACTAGTTTGCAGTACATTTCTGGTCCAGTTTCTCCACACGTGGCATTGGTCGTGATCTCTGCCATGGAGGCCAGGTTCAGCACAGCTGGAAAGAGACCTGTGCACACACACACACACACACACACAAATTAGCTGTTACCAAGACAGATGATCGCTACTACAGATGGTTCAACACCAACAACACCCAACAGAAAGTTTTTGCATAGCTTTCCCATTCATCTATCCAGAATGGTTGCAATTTTAAATTTGCAATTTTTGCTTATGTACATATATTATATTATAATGAGCAGGGGCGTAGCAACCGGGGGGGACGGGGGGGACACGTCCCCCGCACTTTTAGAAACAGGTGATTCTGACCCCTGCTAATTTTTTTTTTTTTTTAGGATCCAGCGTGAATATTTCCTGTAGTGTTCTCTGATTTGTTACTTAGATTTGAGTGAAGTAATATTCAGCCAATCACAGAGCGAATCATCTCCTGGGCGCGTCTGCTGTGAGCTTCAAATCTCTTGTTGCTCTTCTGAATTTTCGTTCGTTCGTTCACTTTGCTATTAGGCCGTCTGGGATAAAATGCACCCCAGAAAAAGCAAAGGACGATTACATCCTTTTTTCAAACACACACTGTAAGTATGTTACAGTATGTCGCGATGACACGAATCGCGCGATAAAGTTTTCATGTTATGATTTAACCTATTGAACCCGTATGGACCTCGTCACGTCCCGCCGGATTCAGTGTGTTAAATGCTCTCCTAATTGTCACTTTGGATAAAAGCTCTAGCGGTTAATAAACAGAACTGCTTGCGTCTTGCGGAAGAACATCATAGCCGGAACTACTTCTCTCTGTTTATGTCTATGAAGAATCACAAAGGTACTGGGTTACTCCGCCGCGGTACCCCGAAGCAATCTAAAATAGTCCGAATATAAACACTTATTATAGGTGCACCCTAGTGATTCAGGACAAGCTAAAAACACGGTTTGGAAAATGGATTCATGGTGTACTCGCTTATTATATAGCTACATTTTTCTACATTTTGAAAACACACAAAGTTACGGACCGCAGCTCTGATTGGTTGTTTTTTATCGGGAGTGATGTATTTCTGCTAATGGAAATAGGACCACTGGGAGGAGCCAGAGGAGCTTGATTTATTCACAGATCATCTGTCTCATATTTTTCATAAAATGTATGTTGTATAAAATTACTGTAGATGTAATCTGTATACTCATTTAACACCTGTTTTTGTCCAACTGTTAAAAAAAAAGTTATTGTTCAAATGTAGTGCAACTGAAATATTGTAAATATCATAAAATATCTTTATTTCATTAAAAAAAAAAAAAAAACATTATAGATGGTCTCCCATTGGTCTCAAAGTCCTGCAGTATTTTTAAATTTTGAGTATGATTTAACAAAAATAGGTTCCTGTAAGCTATCATGTCATGTTCCCAAATTTGAAAAAGTAAAATGCCAATTGGTATTCTATTTAGAATTTATTATGAACATCAGCTTTGGGTCAAATCACCATACAGCTGTCCCCCCCACTTTTAAAATGGCTGCTACGCCCCTGATAATGAGTATACACAGATATATTTGATCATCAATGGAATAAAAAAAAATAATAGCATCCACGAGCAGTGGCTAACTAGAGTCTGATAATACATAGCAACTCGCTGATTTAAATGGGTGCGATCTAGTGTTGCTGGAACACACTATTTGTTAACAATGTTGTTTGTGTTTGAACTCCGCATCCTCTCCCTGTCACCAGTCCTTAGAACCTCATCATTTACAAGTCAAGCACAGTCCTTATATTAAAGGCAGACTGGAAACATTCTTCATTTATTATTTTATTTTTTTAATTTATTTACTACTATTATTATTATTATTATTATTATTATTATTATTATTATTATTTTAGAACGTAATAAGAATAAAAAGAATGTTGTTCTTATTTAAACTGATTATTCAACATACTTAGCTAAGATGACTGATTACATAGAAGACTTCAGTTCAGTATCCTACTAACAGCCAAACTCTTAGTTAAATCAGGTTTTGCCAAAAATGAATCTTGGGAATGTATTATTAGGACAAACGTGTGGATGTTATGAAACAAAATGATAATTTCAGTAACAAGAGACTTAAAAGCTGCATGAAATCAAATGCAATGTCTATTTCATCAAACACATCCTTCATCAAAACAGCGCAGTAACAGTTGTATTATGAAAGCTGATCCTGCTTTGTGAGAGTAGCTTTGCTTTCCCTTGTTTCTGTAATTAAAACTCTCTCAGAATCCACTTTCACAGCATTTCCAGCATTCAAATATAAAGAATATGAAGAATATGAAGCATACTAGCGCACTACTACATTATGTACAATTTAAAGGTAGTCTATGTTAGAAATTAGGCATGTCCAACAAATTATTTTAAAAACTCACAATTTGAATCATAAATTACAGCATCATATTTATATTTACTCCAATTTCATCAAAAGTAACAACTTATTTTTGCAGGGTTAAGCAGTGTCAACAGTGTTGACTGCATGAATACAATAGTCAGTTTAATGCATTTCACTGTATCACTGTGAGAAGAATTCGATTCAAAACTACATTTTTGCTCATTGTGATCTGACTGTCTAACTATACTTTCTCGAATACTGTCACTGTAACCAACAATGTGTAAATGCTATGCCAATACGATTCACAGTTCACTGTAAACAGCTTCCCTGATTGTAACAATAGTTTTCGTGAGAGTGCAGAACTTGCAAGCTTAAGTTATTGACAGTGTCATTGTTTACTGTATTTTCTGGAAAATAACTTGCATCTGACTATAAGTCTATCATTGTTGAGAGAGAAACAAAATCACAGGTAAGTTGCATCAGTATATTTACACATCATATTTTATTGCATTCAGAAATAATGTAAAATATTGTGACGAGTTGGCTGCCTCCCCCTAATTATCATCGGCACCTCCCTTAATCGCCGCCCTTCACCAGGCTCCGACAGGAGTGGGTGTGTAAGTGAGGAGGGGCACTGGACGAGCCAGGGCTGGCGGCGTGTGATGAGGCACACCGGATGTAAAAGGAGCCTCATCACTGCCGCTGTTTAAAAGCCCAACTATATATTGTTGTTGTTTTTTTGTAGAAAAAAAAGTCAGCTTTGATCAAGCCTAATAAAGTGTTTAACTGCACTCGCAAGTGTATATTAAATTATTTTGTGGGATAATTAAATATATTCTAAATAAACTGCAAACATAAAAATACATAGATTTATTTTGTCCTCACATTCTTTCTTGTAACTCCTCCCTCTCAGTGACACAAGCTGACTGAAAGGCTCATTATGCAGCTCATTATGCAGGGCTTTGTCTTCTCAGGTGTAAATCACAACATAATGCGAGATAGTTCATGCCCTCTCGCATAGACCTTTTCTACACAAAGAAATGTCTTAGAAAATTTTAATCAATATGTTGTTTTCTGTAAGTGAGTATAATTTAAAAAGAAAAAATCTAGGCTACAAGCTCCAGTTCTCAAAAGTTCTGGGAACCAATGTTCTGTATGTGCTTTATGGTCTTATTCAAGTGATTTAAAATTTGTAGTTTTTCACTAACCACGTATAAACATTGTTTTCTCAAAAACACAATTATGTACAAACATACATGCTGCTCACAAATTATTATAGCCCAGTTTGTGCTGATAACAGTGAGATTAGACTTTACCCATTTAGAGGTTTATAAGCAACTGAAAAAATGTCAGGGCATAACAAAACTTCTCCAGGCCCCAAAAACCCATTAACCTCAGAGGGTTAACCCTTCCAAACACTATGAGTACCTTGTCATGCCGTATGGCCTTGCCAACGCCCCAGCTGTCTTCCAGGGATTTATGAACAAGGTGTTCCCGGGAGATCCTCCACAACTTTGTAAGTGTCTACATGAATGATATATTAATTTCCTCCCTGAACCTGGCTGACCATCGCCACTACATTAAGCAGGTCCTTCAGAGGCTCCGCCAGCACTATCTGTACCTCAAGCTGGAGCAGTTCCTCGGGTACATCACCGGCCAGGAGGGAATTCAGATGGACCAGGGGAAGGTAACAGCCATCACGTAGTGGCCCATTCCTCAGTCTGTAAAGGAGCTTCAAGATTCCAAGGATTTGCTGATTCCTATCCTTCGTCATCTTGAACCCCATGTACTGTGGTAGAAGTGGACGCCTTCACCACTGGAGTCGGAGCTGTGCTTTCCCAACAAATCAGTGAGCCTCTATGCCTTCAGCCTTGCACATACTATTCCAAGAAATTTACCCCAGTGGAGCAGATTTATGATATCGGTAATGGGGAGCTGCTGGTCATTAAACTAGCCCTAAAGGAGTGGCGGCATTGGCTGGAAGAAGCTAACCATCCTTTCACTGTCATCACAGATCACAAAAACCTCCAATATCTCCATGAAGCCAAGAGGCTTAACCCCCAGAAAGCCCACTAGGTTTGGTAAGGCCATCTTCCCTTCATCGCCTTCCTGGATATGAAAGAGGTTACACACCTCTCGCAGGTCCAGCTTGGAGAAGATGCGGGCCCCACAGAGTTCCTCAAGAGCGGCTGGGAGCAGGGGAAGTCAGTAAGAGGGTTCGACCATCTGGAAATTCAGAGCTCGATAATCAACACAGGGCTGCAACCCCCCATCCTTCTTACCCAGAAAAAAAACATCTGGTGAGCTGGATGGCCAGATGAAACCTTGGTTAAGAGACTCCTTGATGTACTCCTCCATCAAATAGAAGTCGACTGTAAAAAATCTGAAGTTGACTCATTGGTAAAGCTTAGCATTAGCAGCGCAAAAGGTTGTGGGTTCAGTTCCCATGGAACATACATACTGGTAAAAAAATAAAATGTATAGCCTAAGTGCACCAGAAGTTTCTTTGGATAAAAGAATCTGCTAAATGCATAAATGTTACTGTAACGGTATCGACTGGAGTGAATAGTTGCACTGAAAGCATGGAAAGCATGGCGATTATGGGGTCTAGCTGAATGGTACTAACCATAAGACGTTGGGGTTGGATGGGGCAGGCCCCAATGTAATGATTTTGGTAGCGGCGCAATAAAGACGGAGTCCAGCCACAAGTCGGCGAGCACGTTCCTCAGGAGATGACCAGGTGGAAGCCATTTGCATAGGTTCTTAAAATAATCTCAGGAGGATCGTCAGGAGTCCAAAAGGTAGGTATACATACACATGTAAGTGCACACTGAGTCTGAACAGTTCAGGGAATTGAACGGTAGACCGGAAGATCCCAAACTGTTGTGAGAGTGGTTATGTAGCTGACTTGATTGCCAGTGATTAGTAATCAGGAGACAGGGATCTGGTGTGAGACATGGGCCACAGGTGACTGAGATGACGGAGGTGGCCGTGACTGTGATGAATCCCTGACAAAGTCGTAACGTTTCATGTGATCAAAAAAAGAAAAAGACAAATTCTTTCCACAGATAGTCTATTCACAATTAAAAGTACAAGTAAAAGAATTTTTTTTTAAAACTGCTAAAAGAACCAACAGTCACATACTGTCACGCCACAGTGTAGAAGGACACTCACGAAGATGATGAAGGTTAAATAGTCTTTAATAATCCACACTAGGGATGTGACGTTTGACACTGAGGCTCCGAAGCCTGTTTTACTCTACTGAAGCAGACTAGCTCGAAAGACTGTGTCGAGGCTTGTATCAAATCTCTGTGATCACGTGACAGATGACGTTTGAGGCTTCATACATCACAATGAAACACCTGAATCAAGGTGACTGATTTGAATATTTGCCGCAGCGTCATTAATTATAAGGCAACACAAAATGTTTGGTGCTTCCTCCCTGCTTCATAGTAACATAGTAACACTTTCATGTGTTTACAATGATTCTCAGAATGAAGACACAGCTGCTATTGCTGAGAATTAATTTTGTGTTGAAACTGGGATCAACGAGTTGTGTGATTCATTTGAAAGTGGCTGCTATAATTGCAGCTGACCACTAGATATCACTGGTCACTATATTTGAGGATTTGAAGCTTTGAATCTTTTTTTGGTACAATCAGGAAATAGCCTCAAAAGCTTCACAAGGCTTCATCTGCCCATCTCTAATCCACAAACAAGTTCATTCCAAATGAAGGGAAGGCATTACATAAACGTAACTTTGACGAGATCTGACAAACTAACACTGAACAGACAGGAACTCAAGTACAAAGACAAATGAAGATGATAAACAAGGCACAGGTGAAAGTAATGACATAATGGCTTTCTGTCTGCGGTGGGCTCGGGTTGATGCTCTGTAAAGCTGGGTGATGGTTAGCCCAGCTCTGGGTCTTGTTGTGTACTGGATCAGAGGTCATATTCTCTCCACAGTCCAGAGCATTTCCTCACTATAACTCAGTCCCATGGTTTCTGGGAGGTCTACAGGGCAATGGTAAATTGCCCAGATCCAGTATAGTGTTTTCAGGGTCTCATTGTCAAAGCGGCTTTGGGCAGCAAGACTGGTGAAATGAAAAAAAAAAGTGGCCTTCCCAAGCCACAGCGACTTAAAGCTTGGGTGGTGTAACACATACACACTGTAAAATGTAGTTACTGACAGTTTTATCAAAAATACATCTATGAATTTGCTTAATTAATGTTCAACGACTGAGCCACTGATGACTGAAATTAATCATTATTAATCACTGAAATCACAATATCAAGTAAGATAATCAAAATTAAGATTTTTTGTCATAATATATAACATAACATAGTATGATAGTGTGCTATTACCAAAATATCCCCTATTTATGCAGCAAAAAAATAAAAAGTGAGTGCATACTTGGTCTGAATCAAAGAGAACTTGATCTCACGAAATCAGTCTCAGCTGTTCAAACAGATGTTCCTTATGAGTTCTCAGAGAAATGCGAGCTGGACAAAAGCAAGGTTCTCCTCACTCCAACTTCCCCTGTGCTCTTTACAGTGATTCTCTGAATTCTCTGCTGTTTAGTTGTAGGGATGTAGTCGTTCATGCAAACACATCACAGCTTAGCAGCTGCCTCTGGAATGTCCACAATCAAATGGATATTATGCTCAATATGGGACACATTTGTAAAGCATAACAAGGACATTTTCCCATGAAACATTAACAGCTTCCAGCTTGGAAGTTTTTTAAACCGGAGCTTTAGACACAAATTCAAAAATCTATTTGCAAGTGACGCTCTAAACCAAGGGTCTTCAAGGATTTTCAGGGCATGGACCCCTTTGGTGATAGAGACATGGTGCACATTTTAAAACTCCTTGATTCAAAATGTGTGAAGCAGAGCTACATATTAAGCATATAGCCTTTGATATTATTAATTATATATTATGTATACTAGATATTATATATTGATATTGATTAAGAAAAATATATTATGGTATATGAACATTATATTGAGACTGTAGATCAGAACTATGTAAAATATTGTTGTTGCAATTGCATCACTACCTGTGTATTACTTTTTATTGTTAAAATAGATATTTATGAATCATAACAAACAACATATTAATCTAAAAAATTATAAGTAGTTTGCATTTTATAAATTATGGCAATTACCCATTTTTTAAATCCATTATGAGGGTATTCTTATGGCTTTAAATTAATGCATAATGCATTGTAACTAATAATAATAACAATATGTAGTTTAATATCATAAATAATCATAACAACAATTATAATACATTATGAAACTTATTTGTGATTATAACATTAATGAGTATGATTATTTATAGCGCAATTAAACACCATTTTAAATCCACTTAATTTATAATGGATTATAAGTGTCATATCTCAACATTATTTATTTAAGATCTGTAAAGTATCTTGCTATCTTACTGATATTAGAATAAATATAGTTAAAATCAAAAGTGCCATATTACACATTAATCTGACCAGATATCTGATCTTATGGCTGTTTAAGAAAAATTATGATTTTTATTTTTATTGTTGTTGTTATTTATAAGTGATCTTTGTCTGCTTAAAGTAAAGTAACAAGTTATCAATGGCAAGAAATTAGACATAACACATTACAATCCATTGTCAGTTAGGTGGATGCAATGTGTTCATTGTGTATTATAAATCATCATTACCTTAAAAGCTATAACACAAATAAGTAAGAAGTATAATGTATTAAAACTGTTGTTATGATTAAACATGAGATGATAAAATATATTATTATATTTAATATAATTTTTATTTTATTTTTATAATGCATAATGAATTCACTATAATGCCTCACGAATACTATTAAAAACAGACTTCATTGAAGATGTTACCTAAATTATTTTAATGGATTTACAGAGTCATACATTTTAATTTTACCAGTCAGATGTGCATTTGCATCCACCTACCAAACAAGTATTAAAAATTCACTTTTTTATTTTACTGTCAGAAAATTTACTTGAATTTCAGCACTGGAAACTTTGCTAGTAATCTATTACTTTGCATTTACATTGAGCATATCTATTCTGACAAGCCATGTTTTTGTCATTCACAGCTTCAGAGTGAATCACACATTTAAATGTAGATGTCATTTCCAAAACTTTCCAACATTTAATTGGCTGTCGGTCCTCCTAGCATCATGAAAAACAATACTTTAACGCATAATAGCTATATAGCCTTGAAAGTGTGAAAGACTGCTCACTTTACAATCACCAGAAGGTTGTTACACGATCTATGTGTATATATATACAGTCTTGTTCAAAATAATAGCAGTACAATGTGACTAACCAGAATAATCAAGGTTTTTCGTATATTTTTTTATTGCTACGTGGCAAACAAGTTACCAGTAGGTTCAGTAGATTCTCAGAAAACAAATGAGACCCAGCATTCATGATATGCACGCTCTTAAGGCTGTGCAATTGGGCAATTCGTTGAATTAGTTGAAAGGGGTGTGTTCAAAAAAATAGCAGTGTGGCATTCAATCACTGAGGTCATCAATTTTGTGAAGAAACAGGTGTGAATCAGGTGGCCCCTATTTAAGGATGAAGCCAACACTTGTTGAACATGCATTTGAAAGCTGAGGAAAATGGGTCGTTCAAGACATTGTTCAGAAGAACAGCTTACTTTGATTAAAAAGTTGATTAGAGAGGGGAAAACCTATAAAGAGGTGCAAAAAATGATAGGCTGTTCAGCTAAAATGATCTCCAATGCCTTAAAATGGAGAGCAAAACCAGAGAGACGTGGAAGAAAACGGAAGACAACCATCAAAATGGATAGAAGAATAACCAGAATGGCAAAGGCTCAGCCAATGATCACCTCCAGGATGATCAAAGACAGTCTGGAGTTACCTGTAAGTACTGTGACAGTTAGAAGACGTCTGTGTGAAGCTAATCTATTTTCAAGAATCCCCCGCAAAGTCCCTCTGTTAAAAAAAAGGCATGTGCAGAAGAGGTTACAATTTGCCAAAGAACACATCAACTGGCCTAAAGAGAAATGGAGGAACATTTTGTGGACTGATGAGAGTAAAATTGTTCTTTTTGGGTCCAAGGGCCACAGGCAGTTTGTGAGACGACCCCCAAACTCTGAATTCAAGCCACAGTACACAGTGAAGCATGGAGGTGCAAGCATCATGATATGGGCATGTTTCTCCTACTATGGTGTTGGGCCTATTTATCGCATACCAGGGATCATGGATCAGTTTGCATATGTTAAAATACTTGAAGAGGTCATGTTGCCCTATGCTGAAGAGGACATGCCCTTGAAATGGTTGTTTCAACAAGACAATGACCCAAAACACACTAGTAAACAGGCAAAGTCTTGGTTCCAAACCAACAAAATTAATGTTATGGAGTGGCCAGCCCAATCTCCAGACCTTAATCCAATTGAGAACTTGTGGGGTGATATCAAAAATGCTGTTTCTGAAGCAAAACCAAGAAATGTGAATGAATTGTGGAATTTTGTTAAAGAATCATGGAGTGGAATAACAGCTGAGAGGTGCCACAAGTTGGTTGACTCCATGCCACACAGATGTCAAGCAGTTTTAAAAAACTGTGGTCATACAACTAAATATTAGTTTAGTGATTCACAGGATTGCTAAATCCCAGAAAAAAAAAATGTTTGTACAAAATAGTTTTGAGTTTGTACAGTCAAAGGTAGACACTGCTATTTTTTTGAACACACCCCTTTCAACTAATTCAACTAATTGCCCAATTGCACAGCCTTAAGAGCGTGCATATCATGAATGCTGGGTCTTGTTTGTTTTCTGACAATCTACTGAACCTACTGGTAACTTGTTTGCCACGTAGCAATAAAAAATATACTAAAAACCTTGATTATTCTGGTTAGTCACATTGTACTGCTATTATTTTGAACAAGACTGTATATATATATATATATATATATATATATATATATATATAGGACAAGGTCATTGAAACACATAGTGTTATAGCTCCTCAAAATGTAGCTAGATGAAAGAACACATTTTCAAAAATGTTACAGAGAATTACATTAATCTTACAAAAGTTTTGTAATAGTTTTTCACTCACAAGCTACAGATCTTAACAAAGAATTTCTACATAACTGGAGAAAAACTACATAAAAGGCATTTCAGGCTAGTTTTTAATGGATCGTAGGTAAAAAAAAGTATGCTTTATTCTTTTTTTTTATTCTTTTTTTCCATGTTATATCATGTTATAGATTTACTGGTTCAAATGATTATGTGCTTGCATGAATTGTCCAAATAAAATGAACAGACTAAATTACTAACTGGTTTAACCATTTAGCAATTTACTTTAACTGATACACTAAAAAGAACTGATTCAGTCTAATTTATTATACAATTCAGTTGTATAAGTTTATTATACAATTAAGACACAATTCAGCCATTGAGAAAATAGAGCGTAAGACATGACAGTAGAAAAACTGAAAAAAAAGAGAGATTGTTGAGTAAAACAACAAAAACTAAACAAAAGGAATGGGGAATTGAACAGTAACCAATACTCAGAATTGGTGCTCTGCATTAAACCATCCAAGTGAACACACACACACACACACTCACACACAGCTATATATCCAGCACCTGGGGCTCAGTACCTTGCTCAAGGGCACTTCAATCATGGGTAGTGAGGGTTCATTCACTCCCTCCCTCCACCTACAACTCCTGCCAGCACCGAGACTTGAACCAGCAACCTTCGGGTAACTAGTCCGGCTCTATAACCATTAGGCCACAGCTGCCCCGAAGTCTCATTAATGGTTCATTTTTGTTTGTTCCTTGAATGAATCAGTGTTTTTGAACGAATGGTTTGAGGCAATGATTCAAAGACTCGAAAATCATGTTTCAATCCTTTGAATGAATTAATAGGTGTGCTCGACATCACGCAGCACTGCAAACCGATCGCAATCTGACTTGAAGCAGTACATGCTGGTTAGAAATTTTGTAAAATTTTTACGTTTGTTAAATTCAGGTTTTATTTAAAAAAAAAAAAAATTAAGTAACGACCAAACGGCCAGCGGCAGACTGAGTTGAGCAAATAAATGTTTGATCAATTAAGCCTTCAAATCAACATGACTTGCCTTAAATAAAACCTATAGATACGGCATCATTTTTGCTCATAAAGTTAAGAGTAATAAGAGTAATACATCATCCGGAATTGTAAAGGGTCCACTTTTATTTCTGTGCACTCACAATATCATCAAAAATCTTTGCTTTTGTAAAATAAGGCACACAAACAGGATGCCCTTTCTGTCGTCTTGGTCTTGAGCAGGAGCGCTTCACAATAAATGATGAACCGAAACTCAGAGAATACATGCCTTCACAGACATGATGAATATATCTAATATAATGCTTTAAAAAGTTAATAATTACAAATTGACAACGAAACCTCTTTATTTATGTAGGCTAATATGTTAACTCTCTAAAGTCCTCAGGCGAGTCAGGATCTTTATCTTTTATCGTTCATCTTGTGACACTATTTCAATGATAATTCAAATATTTCTTTAGTATTTTATTGATTGATTGATTGTTTCTTGGGCTTCTGCCAAGATTTTGTTTGCATGCAGTACAAATAGCCATGATGATCTGAACACAGACGCACTCAAAAGGGAAATGTGGCTTTTAAGCACACTGGAGATGCATATTTAGCTCCAGATATATTCATGAATCCCGATGAAATGATTCTAAAAGACCTGTCATGTTTCCGAGAGTGTTGTGATCCGTAGGTGCCACCGGGACACAGTTCAGGGTTCTCGCCGGGCCGAATCGATATCAGCGTTCATTCCTTCTTCATTCATATCCTGATACAGCTGATCTTTCATTCAGCTTGACATAACTAATTATTCTTTCATGCGGCGTGGGGCGTCAGGAGCTGAGAGACATGCCTTTCTCACTCCCAGCCCGCTCCTCATCTTCTGTGTGCGTTCATGATGAAGCTGTGAACAAGGGTCGAGTCCGGCCGAGCTGTCAGTTCAGACACACAAACATTTCATCTAACACCAACAATGCCTGCACGAGGAAATAATGCACACGATTAAACATCCGACTACAAACTAGATCAAATGATGTGAATGAAACCTGTAAAACTCGATGCTACAAGGAATGATTGTTTTAATCAGTGTTTCCTCATAAAAACTTGTGAACAAGAATAAAGATCATACATTGCTTGTTGTATTCCTCATTTGTAAGTAGCTTCGGATAAAAGAGTGTGCTTAATGAATGAAGGTAAATGAAATTTAGAAAGTTGCCTAAAGCTGCTCTCCACATTCATGTCACAGCTCTCTTCTCGAGCAGCATGATGACTTCTGACTCATTTAGGAGTTTTTATGAAGTCTCCTGAGCTTTGAAAGAGCAGCATTTCCTCTGGGGTCTTATGCAATTTTGCTTCTTGGGAAAATAGATCATTTTATGGATGTTTTTATATAAGAATATGTTTTTTGCAACATCACATAATCACACCAAACACACATCCATAGTATCTGACACACACTTGTATTGATAAACTCGTGATGACACACTTCTAACACCTTGCACCATAAAACCTGTCAATCTTGCCGTGTAGTGAGCGTAGTGTGTGTGCGTATGTTTGCTGAGACAGATCTCAAGGTGGGATTCGCTGATCTTTATTTCTCTTCTTGCTGTTTTTTATTCTATCAGAGTTTAGGATGAGCTTGTGTTTATGAGTGTGTCTTGAGTTCTCTCTCTCTCTCTCTCTCTCACACACACACACACACACACACACACACACACACTGTACATGTGGTTTATACGGTACTCTCTATAGGTGTTAAATCTTCAATCACATGAACAGGTCAGATCATGAATAAAGTAGCTTTCCTACACAGGGCCTCATTAATACATTCTTGTGTAAATCATTCTGAAATGTTCCGATTTATAAAAATGTGAGTATTTAATTAATTTAACAAATCTATATTTGAAATTTTGTGTTAGTTAATTCAGAAGACACATTTCAGGGAGGTCTTTTTTACATTACAAATAATTCAGAATTGACTTAATATCACACAAGAAACAGTGATGTTGTTCTGAATACAAGCACTACAGATATGAAGCCTTACACACCATTGTATCTTACAAACAAACAAACAAACACATTCCCTTGCAGAAAGGTGTTCATTTTCACTATTAAACACAATGACGCCTCAGTTGAGATCAGTGTCCACCAGCAGCAGGAAAGTGTGCTGTGACTAATGATAAAACCACTGACACATAGTGACAAAAAGAGCTGCTTTACTGCTAAAAGATTTCTCACACAGTTATTCTAAAGAAAGAAGTGTTTATTGTCATAGTCTTTCACCAGGATAACTTTCTCAACCTATGAAATGAATGTCCTTATCAGCTCACATCGCCTAGTTTCAACTAGTTAGTAGTCCTCAGCTAAGACACACCAGTCTTAACCATTCAGTCAACACAGCTCAACACCAGGACAGACCAACACAAGCTCTGAGGATGATAGCACTGCTAGCGGCTTCTCTAGAACACACACATTAGAGTGATTCCAGCTTTCAAATCTAAGACAGCTAATGATAACCGCTGGAAGAATTAAAAATGCACTATATTACACACACACACGCACACACGCACAGACAGACACACACACACACACACGTTTGTTTTTGTGTAAAGTGTGTTCATCCCATAGGTGTAATGGTTTTTATTCTGTAGAAACTATATTCTATCTCCCTTCACCAACCCTACACCTAACCCTAACCCTCACAGGAAACTTTCTGCATTTTTACTTTCTCAAAAAAACTCATTCTGTATGATTTATAAGTGTTTTGAAAAATGGGGACATGGGTTATGTCCTCATAAGAACCCTCTCCTTGTAATACCTGTGTCATACCCATGTCATTATACAGAGTTGTGTCCTGATATGAAAACATTTATTCAGCTATATTCTGTACTTGTTCTTAGCCAGATCTTATTTTTCAATGTGAATTCTCTATGAGTGTGTGTGTGTGTGTGTGTGTGTGTTACTTCCACCTTTGTTTCTGTCATTCTGTACAACACATCACTGTTTCCATGGCGACAAAACATGGAACGGCACTTAAAGATGAACAACTTCCTTAATAGAGGATAATGAGACTTGTAATTTGCAAGTGGACATGCTTTTATTCCCTTTTTTCTTCCTTTCTTCTTTTTCTTCATTACTTGTTTATTCTTATGAAGCAGGCTTGCACTGGTTCTGTTGGCTTTGGAGACACACACACACACACACATATCTCTATATTTTGATTTCATTATGAGTGCAGGGTTTGCAGGACCGCTGCGCTTCCGTGTGTAATATGAGAGATGAACAGGACATAAGCAGAGCTGAAATTACCATCAGAACATCCTGTTCCCCTGCCGCCCCCTGACTCTACACGTGTGTGTGTGCTTCTGTCAGATTCTGTGGTTTAGTGGATGGTGACTGTCAACATGAAGACTTCTTTCATTAAATCTTAACAAAGCCTTTCTATGTAAAAACATGTGTATCTCCAGGTCATATGCAGTATATAATAATATATAATACTGTTCAATTTATAATACTGTTTGTGTATATCTTCTTCTGTATTGTATATTGTTTTATGCATGCTTTCTGATAGAACCATTGGTTAATGTAACCTTACATCCAGACTGCATCCAGTGACCAAGGCATGCTAGTATCGTACATTTAATAAACGAAACAGAGGTTTAGAATCAGCTGTAGACCCACTGCTGATTGGTTAACTGATTCCTTTCAACAGCTTTATTCTCTGTTTCTAACAGTTACATTAATTCAATTTTAGCCCATGTAAGTACAGTATGTATGTGTGAGTGTGTGAATATGTTTGTAAAAAAATGAAACTTGTTTGGATACAGTATCGGATACAAAGTAATATCTTTCTACTCTATAAACACTGTTTGAAAAGCCCTAACTAACTTGAATTAACTGGCTCTGATTAAAACCCATCAAAACAGCCAGACTGATTTTGATGTGGGCAAAGCCATTTTTTCGGGAATTTTGAGGGTTGTGTACTACACATACTTTCTTGTTAAGTTTAGACACATCAAAGTCCCTTTTAGGCAAGTCAGTTTACTCGGCAGCCATCTTGGTATTTTCTATACATCTGCATACAAAACAAAACATAATGGGGATAGACCAAAACCTCAAAACTGTTAGTCAGAATGTTGTGTCAATGTAAACTCAGCAATCTAAAATATAGCAAAACGTTCAGGACATTTATTAGGTGTTATTCCTCCTTTTCATGTCACACCACTGGCCCGTCTCTGCTCTATAATGTCCCTGGTTAACCAACAAGCAAAGGAATAATGAAACCAAATAAAAGCACAACAAAGAAGATGAGGATGTTAAATTGAAATGTAAATTGAAATGTAATTGATTGTACAGCACTTTGGTCTACAGGTGCAGTTGTAAAGTGCTCTATAAATAAAGTGAATTAACGTACAATTATGATTAAGCGTCATCAACATACGCATTTTTACATACATACAGGTATTATTTGCTCCTATTTTTAATATTTCAACTGTATTTTCCTCTCTGCTTCTTATCTCTGGACCCGTCTTGATCAAAATTTGATTCTGTGGAAGTAACCGTATATTGAAGGCAGCTCTGTGCTTTATCACAGTCAAGGTTGCATCTCCTGGCAAACACAAACATCAGTCATCACACAGAGCTACTGAAGCACACATGGACATCAATCTAGCCGAAAAAAAACTCCATCACAGCCAAATACAGCAGCACAGCACTTCACACAAACTTACACATACAATACAGTTCTGCCTTTAAAGTGGCAAAACAGTTCTTTTGCAGTTCATTTGATTTTATATTTCTTATGAGCTCTGATAGCACAAGTAAATATCTGGCTCTTTCCACAAACGGGGAACAAATCAAGGAAATATAAAATAAGGAAAAATAAAAGGAATTGCTAGATCCATGTTTTTTAAAGTGTGAGACACATATCATGACATGCACAGAAAAGTATGCACTAAAGAAAAAGATTACATACATTTTTATGGAGAAAAATGAAAGGTAATTGTAAGCAAATATTTGTCTGCATAGGGACTAAACGTGTTGTGTCTCAGCCATTTCGTAATTCTTGTTCCATCGCATACTTTCTTCTTCTGTAGAAGTTCAGGGGTATGCGAGTGTGTGGTTTAGCTCCAACTCTAATCAAACACACCTGAACCAGCTCATCAGTGTCTTCAGGATTACTAAGGCTATAGGCATGTGAGTGTTTTTCTTTTTCTGTTTTTAGGGTTGAAGATATTAAACTGCAGGATAGAGACTCTCTAGGACAAGGGTGACCAGACATCCTGTTTTTCCTGGGCCAGTCCTGTATTTTGGTGCTATTTTTTGTGTCCCCTCTTATTACAGGGGTCATAGGATGCTCATTTTTCAATTCAATTCAGTTCAATTCAAGTTTATTTGTATAGCGCTTTTTACGATACATATCATTACAAAGCAAGTTTAAAGAAAATTACGTTTCTACAATATTTAGTAGTAGCTTATCAGTGCTGACTGTCAGTTTATGTGCATATGGCAGGAATTTTCTGAAAGAATAATACAAGAGGAGGTCAATTTCGACAAGTTTATATGATTATTTAGGGCCTTAATGAAAAGTCTGTAACATTGTATGGTTAAAGGCACCATATAATGCAAAAATCACTTTTATAAGCTGTTTGAACACAGTTGTGTGGCCGCAATGTGTGAAAACAACCAGTCTGTAATGTTAAAAATACACTCACTCATTGTTTTAAAAAAAACAAACAAACATTAACAGTCTCTCCACACAAGTAGATCCAGAATATGACAACATAAAAGCTGATTCTGATTCTGATTCTGAAAGTCCCGTCCATTTGTGACACTCTCTGCCCTATCAGCATATACACAGCCCTGAGTGAGGAGCAGCGGTCCATCATTACTGTTCTCCTGCTGTCGCTGCTGGAGACACAATGTCACGCCAAAGAGGCATTAAAAGTGTTGTGTGTTGGGATGCACCAATGAACATAGGAATCTCCATAGACCACTGAGGACACGATGGTTACATTTCATGACAGTAAATGGCTAAATTTGTCCCAGAAAAAAAGGTCCTATACACGTGTGCTAACATTTTACACCGGATTGCTTCATAAACGAGGGTCAGTTCAGCGCCGGAGTTGTGCATACCAGTGCTTTGTGCGCAAATGTCCAGGCTCCAGACAAAGTAAGCATCACATTTCATATTCTGTTTTCCAAAAGAGCTTATTGGCTCTCTGTAATGCTAATATTGCTAAAACTACCATTGTTTTCACTAATACTGCCTTAACACGCTACCAGAATAATCATGAATAAGAATGTGGTAGTTAAAAATTGTGTTTGGTAGCAATGTGTGAGGTCAGTAACACGGTCAACATAAGACCGGTATGCCCATGAGCATGAGCTCTTGAAGCTCCGCACTCGTCTGAGAAGGGAACCGGAGCAGGGTTACCAGGTTTTCGCAACAAAACACTCCCACTTTAATGATCGGTCAGAAGCAAGTGGATCCATTTGCAGCACTTTATTGAATAAAGCAAGGTCAACAATAGGCATTGGTCAAACGACAGTAGCAGGGACATCAGAGGAATGACAGAGGCAGAAACAATACCGGGCAGGATCAAGGGCAACCAGCAAACAAGTTCCAGAAGGCAAGACCACAAGGATAGGCAGAAGAGAATTAGAGAAGACAAAGTGGAAGTGAGGCGGGAGCACCAGAGTGTAAACAGAGCGTTCGGTTCAAACCCTAAAAGTGGAAATTTCAAGAAGCTTTAAAAAAATATCTGTGGGGTATTTTGAGATTAAACTTTGCATACAAACTCTGGGGTGATCAGAGAACATTTTAAAATGTTGTATCAATGTATTCTATAAAATTTCTCAATGGTAGTGTAAAAAACACCCATTTTTACCCTGCCAAAAACAGCTCTTTTCAGAGCACACAGTTTTGTAGCATTTTCCTTTAAATGTTAATGAACTCTGCTTACCCTGCACCTCTCATCCGAGCTGCCCTCTAAGAGACTGTTTACTGTAGCCACATTCATGGTGAAACTTGCTAATTAGCACATTATTAAGAAAGGCGATTAGCAAAGATTCATAAAAAAATAATATACTCACTTTTTCTGTAGGTGAATTTGGATCACGAATGATTCGCATGGACATAGATGCATTTATGTAGATCGGGGGCGCATTCTCTTCAAAAACAAATGTAATCCACTTCGTGTTCAGCAGGTCTACGGTAAGACAGCAGTCCAGTCTGTGCTGAAACGCTACTGTCAATCAAACTATCATGGGAGGGGCATCAGAGATCGGCTCGATTTAAAAAAGGGCTAAAGATTGGAGCAGATTAAACAAAATCCAGTGAATGGATTTTATCATTTTAGAGTGATTGTGTACACATTGCCAACACACATTTTAGTTAAACTACTTGTAAATCTGCATGTAGCATCATATGACCCCTTTAAGAAAAGGTTTTGTCCCATATTTCAAAATGCCTTTACGATTGGGAGATCAGAGCGAGTAGCAGTCTCGTCATAGGACAAAATTACTACCCAATCACAATTCGTTATTAATTAACATGCAGTTAGTGATGGCAGGATAGGCAGAATCACACTGAATGACACACATATAGTGTTGCTTTCGTCAGTGAAAATTATGACTAAATTACATCATCAACGAACCTTTATCACTTGACGAGTCGGGACGCAACGTAAATGCTGGGCATGTGACAAAGACTATAATTAAATGTATAATGCAATATTGTTGACGAATAAAAATGAGACTAAATGTGTTTTACAAAATAAAACTATGCTAAAATGTATCTTCATTTTTGTGACCAAAACGAGACGACACTAAATGTCATAACGTTATTTCGTCTAGTTTAGTCATAACGTTATTATTATTATTTTGCAGTATTTCTGTTTCCTGTTTCTCACTTCAGTTATTATTATTATCCTTTCTAAAAATCCTACTGTGTCATACCTTTTAGCTTTAATCAACAAATGTTGTGTAAATAATTTTGTGTTCCATGCTTCTTAATTTGGGAGGAAAAGCACCTATCAAGCAATTATGGAAAAAATAATTATGCAAGTTACTGATGATGCATAGCTGTGATTTCATTTCTATGATTTTCTATGACTATGATTTCTTTAATTACTTGCTTTATATCACCTCACAATCCCACTAGAGATATTACATTAATCCAGTTTTAGAAACCCTGGTGTAATGTCGTGTTCAATGCATCTTATAATATTGATATAAAAAATTAAAATATATTTACTTTCTCGTTGCTTTTTATATCAATTTGGTTTAAAACATGTTTGATAAAAAAAAAAAAGTAATTTAAAAAGTTTAAAACATGTTACTATCTACAGTTTCCATAATGTACAACAATTTGTAATTAATCAACCCAGCACTAGTAGTAAGTTAAAAACAGTATGTGAAAATACTAGAGATTTTGAGATGCACATCCAGTGGACACTGCACTATCCCATGAGTCCACAGGAGAGGATTTAGCATTAAAGCGATACAACTTGACAGACGCAGTATGCCTGGGTTACATTCACACTACATTAAACATACCCTTTAATTGTTGTTAAAGAAGTACATACTCTGAGAGTATGTGATTTTAGACACAGCCACTGTGTTTTTTTTTTTTTTTTTTGCACCATGATGACACACAGGAAATGACATCACGTCCATGGGGTTGTATAAACAACAAAACACATCCAAAATCGACAGCTCATATAATATATAGTTTGACCTCCTGAGGTGCATGGTAAATGGTTTCTGAAAATAAAGCAGCCCTTTCACTGGCCGTCTGTAGAAAAGAAAACAGGTTTCTAGCCTTTTGTACTCTGTTTACATGGAAAGTGCATCCTATCTGTCAAACATACACCAGAAATGATAAAGAAACATCCGTGGGTCTCCACTGAACATGTTATCTCACAGGAATAAAACTGGGTGTTTTTTAACGCGTTTATGTTTATGATATGACTGGAGAAGGAAACAGCCCTAACAACTCCCCCCGGGGCTCCTGACACCATCTCCACTCATATAAACAGGAAACCGTGCAGATTAGAATTGCAGTCTGGGTTGCAAACACACACACATAAAGGGCACAAACTGTCTAGACAGCTTTTTTCTTTTTTTTACTTGGGGTTCAGGACAATCAGGTCAAGAATTTCTGCAAGTGAAGCAATACACGCACATAAACACATGCAGCTGTGGACACACACACACAACAAATGAAAAAAAGATGCAATTTGCCTTTGTCGTGGAGCAATACCCCTTTGTTTATACCTTGTTAGAGAATCTACAAGCATTTCACATCTGTATAACTCCATGTAATAATGTCCTTTAACAGCTCACAATGAAGTCACTTCAGAGAGAGGTCATTCTATTGCATATAACTACATTTACATACCGCTAGCGTCTAGCATGGTCATCTGTACAGTTTTCTATCTGAGAGTGAAATATCAAATCTGTCTAACAGAACAGCCTTAAACCAGATGCTAATTCTTAATCTTAAAACAGTTAGAATCTAATAAAAAAATTAAAGTATTGTCACATTTCAGTCCAAAGAAGAAGAAGAATGTCCAAAAAAGGTTCAAGTAACAAAAAAGTTATTTATTAAACAAAACTAGGTAATTTGCTTATAAAAAACGAAGTCGCATGTAGAACACAACAACACCCGACCAAGGAACAGAACAACCTGAGGGACATATGCAGCATGCCATTGACCTCTGAAGTGGTTTTTACTCATGTTAGCATAGCAGTGTTAGCAAAAACAGAGCATTATGTTTTGTAACTGCAGACACTCATATACACCGTAACAACATGTTCACAGATAGAAGCTGGGCAGTAATGAGTATATGGCTAAGAAGCTTTATTATTATTATAGTATTTATAGCTTGCCCTTATTTTTCATTTAAGGAGCAGCCATCTTGAATTCTCAACTTGGGATTAAGTGAGGTGGACCGACCTCCTTTCCACTTGTGTGAGCATTTCACTTGAAAAACACCAGAATACAAACAGGGGTGATCTAATTAGGCCTAATCAAAAATCATGGTGATTAACTAGTGGCAGGAAAAGAGAACAAAGGAAACATGAACTGAAGAGAAACAAAATAAGAGTCCATGAAAATATAAAAATAAAACGGGGGTAAATGTAACAAGTGTAACTTATTTTTTTTTTTGCCATCATTTCATATATCTATATTCATTATATTTGTATATTTAAAAAATTAATTTCATTGCATAATTTATGCTAACGACACTGTAAATGCATTCATGGCATTGCTGAGCTGCACTAAGCAGTCTGTGTAAATCTAAATGCCACTTCAGATGCAGATAAAGCTTTACCTTTGCAATGCAGTTTTTTTTCTTTTGATACTGATTACATTATTATATTAATTTACATATTAAATTTAAAAAGTTACATAGGGACAGATAAAAGGTTAGATAATTTGCCCTCATAAAGGTCCCAGCATTTGCCCATAAATAAAAGCAGTGTTAAACGTGTTACTATGACATGGCTCTAAAACTCACAGCTGATAGAGACAGAGGGGTCAAGCTCGGTGTGACGGGTCAGACACAAAAGCCCTGTGATACTGCAAACTAACAGCACCGCTCTCCAAGAGTCTATCAGTAGCTCCACAGAGACATGAACGTGAATACACTTAGATTTCAGTGAGCACAAATGGCTGAGCTGTGACATATGGAGGAAGATTTACATGCTTTATGATACCACAAGTGAAGAGTGTTTTTTTTTTTTTTTTTTTTTTTTGAAGCATAGCAAATGTCTATTTAAAGGAACATTTCCAGCTATTTACAACTTAATATCAATGGGCAGCATCTGTTCCTCAGTTTTTAAAGAACTGAGCAAACGTGAATGCAGTTGTAATTAAAGCAGGTAGGTTAAAAAAGGTGAAATGTGCGTCTTGTATTTTTGTCCAAACATTTATATTACACAACCACTTCTTTCTCAGAAGGTGTCAAGAACTGAAGCATGCTCACTAAGACTGTTATTGCTTTTAATGTCAAACCTTGGCAAACAAGGAACAGACATAATTGGGAATTTTTGAAGTTATGTATATTTTGGTATAATTTGCACATTATGGTATTCTGAGGTATGGTTTTCATTTCGAATAGGCAAATGGAAAACAAATGATGGCACTTTGCTAAGTGAATCCCTGCTCTGATATAAATCAGTTCATACGTTGACTAGTGTTCAAGAGGTGCTGATGGCAGTAAATCAGTAGAGTGTGTGTGTGTGTGTGTGTTTCTAGTTTTGCTGTTGTTACTACTGCTTTAGGAGGCAAGGCACTGTTACTCCGCAGCTAACTCTATTACTCCAAATGCTGGAAGTGTCCTCTTGGGTCAAACTATGGTTCAGTAGTTTCCTGAAGCGGAAATGCTAAAGACAATTTCAGTAATTATTCCAGGAAGAGAACAAACAAGACCCCATGAAATGTAATTTTCTTTCCTGTGTTATTAACGGGTCTAATATACTGGGAGAGAGCAATCCTTTCCATTTCCATTTATTTTAATAACAGCTGCTCAGCTGGCACCACAGGACCCTGCGATCTTTGCTCAGTTATGGCTTGATTTATTTAGATCAGCTGAGCTGTAAAGTTCATGTGATGGATCACTCCTCGACATATTTCTACATCAGTCTGGGTCCTCTGAAGAATCAGACATCTGTAGCATAATGGTTGCAGGTGGTGTTTATAACTTTGCCGGCAAGGTTTCTGAAGGTAGACGTGCTTACCGTTTCCTCATACTGCTGTCTTGCCAACACAAACACATTCGAGCAGGCTTGAGTCTTATCTAGGGGTTGATTGAGCAAATGATGGGCAGTGTTTCAAAAAACTACTACGACTTCTTCTACTGAGAGACTGTTTTAGCTTTAGGATCCCTATTCTCTCTGGACACATTAACCCACACAGGAAGGAACAGGGTTTGGATATGACATACAAACAAAATATGGAAACTTCTGTAAAGTCTAAGCGTTGGAACAGTTCCCAAACCTTTTACATACCATGCTGAGCTTGGCACACGTGTCACTTAAAAGGGAGATTGAAGTGCCTTTGAAGGACTAGTCTGAGCATTCAGTGTTTAATAAGACATTTCTTTAAGTTAAAAAGAAACCACATCTGCTTATAAAACAGCTAGAGTATCTGAATTTATGAAATTACAATGGATTTCTTTTTACTGTAATACATAGTATGGAGAGCAAATCATCCATTGTGTGAGCAGTTGGTGCTTTATTTATATGATATAATTCTGCCCAATAAAGCACAAAACTGCACTGTAAAAGTTATTATTATTATTATTATTTAGTTATTTTGTTTTATGAGAAAATACTATTTCATGTTAAATTTCATGCTTAGTTCAATGTGTTACTTATCGTTTCTTTGTAATTATTTGTGATATTTAATAGCGATCTATGAGAGAAAAAGCTACTTTTTTTTTAATGCGGTGTGCATGCCTACACGACTTAATAATTTGTAATCTAAACACATTTCTAAGTTAAGTGCTTGAAAATAAAAAAAATAAAAAAATAAAAAGTTGAAATCAATGGATTTGTGGTCCTGAAACCAATTTATAGAGTCAATGTAGTGTTTACAGTACATTCATGTGCTATATTTTCATCACAATGGTAACCACAAAAACTTCAACATTACAGAAACTCTTTTAAAAGTTGCCTTATACAGTTCTATGCAAAGCATGCTAGAAACTGGAAACCTGGTTAATGTTTAGTAACGTTTTAAACTCTGAGGACAATAGTGTGAGGAAGCATGATGGTACAAGAAAGAGAAAATATTGGATCGGACTATAAACAGAATTTCCTTTCATCCGTTCTTTTCTTTTATGCTCTTTAGACGAGCAGAACACATAAAGTACTTCCATAAAAAGGCCTGACAATTATGGCAGGATGTGGAGCGGTGAATTGATTAACATCTAACTCTGAATTTGAGAAGGAATGAGTCCACTGTTTAACACGCTGAAGAGTGGATTACGGCTCGTTCATGGCAGGACTTCAACTCACCTTATATGCAGCTCTTTGACCTCCATATGGAGAGTGTTGCATGTAGATATCATTACAGAATCATGTCATTTTGTGACTCAGGTTCAGTCTATCGCAGTAGTCCAGTGATCGTTTTCTGTGCTTTTAAAGGTCAAAGGCAAATGAGGTCAAATGAGGTCACTTGACCTGAGGGAAACACAGTAAAGGTGCTGCTTTGTTTCACTGAGTTCAATGCATGAGGGAATGTCAACAGCCTTCAGAGCCGCTAGACTGGGAGTCTGTTCTCTTAGAGCTGCTTTTTTCTTAATGGGGTCCATATGAAACAGTAGGACATATTTTGGGGGAAGTGAGAGGATGTAGTCTTGCTTTCTGAGTTCAGATCTTCTCCCTGCAGACATGCTGTCATACAGCGGTCTCCAATACACAGAAAAGTGACAGTTGTCATCCTTTACTTATCATCATTTCGTTCCACACCAGCAAGGTGTTCAAGGATTTCCCTACACTATTCTGAATGTATTATATTAGTCTTCTGAAGCCATTTGATGCTTTGTGTGCAGTACTTGAGTCCAGTGGTTTTCTAGGCTCCTGGCCCGTATGTTGGGTCCTCCGGTCCTCTATGATCGAGCGGTTGAGTGCTGCTCTTACAGGATCGGTGGTAGAAGTGTGTTTAGATCTCGGCTGATGAACTGAACTGAAGACTTTGAGACCATCACTGTGCCCTCGAGAGAAGCCAATCTGCTCCAGCACCATTGTGTCTTTGATAAATGTACCATTAGCTGTTTTTGGAGGTATTTGAGGTATTTGGTTCATTGTGTGTCAGATGTTCAGAAACAAACTTTTTGGCACTCTATTGCTATATTATCCAAATGATCAACTATCGCAGCCATAGCTAGTGCAAAATGCGAAAATACCTGCTTTTCTGAGGTGTTAAATAACGGTGCAAATACCAGTAAACTGACTATCCATCCTTCGTAAATCACTCTGTGTGATTCATTCAAATTCTCTCTGCCCATAAATGTGAAAAGGGAAACTTCAACAACTGCATACGCAATAAGATCATCTGCAGAAACACATTTTGATTACTGATGTGTCTTTAGTAAATCTTGACAGTAGTTTTTAATGCCAAAAGAGAGTTTGAACTGGCACAAGCTGTTAATAAATCTGGCTCTATGTATATACCGCTATTATTTCATCTGTTACTTTGTTAAATCACATTATTTTCCTTATCCAGAACATATACAAAAATTTAACTGAAAAACTATTTCTTTAGAAATCCTGATGATTATGACAACACATCAATGAGCTCATTAACATACTGTATGGCCATCCATATTTACAGTATTTATCAAAGGCTAGGAAATGTTATGATCTTTAAATGTTTTTAATGAAGTCACTTCTGTTCACCAAGACTGGCATTTATTTAATAAAAAAGGATCATGTGACAATGATGCTGTAATGTAACGATGCTGAAAATTAAGCTTTGATCACAGGAATAAATTACATTTTAAAATATATATTCACATAGAAAACAGTTATTTTAAATTGTAATAATATTCGGCAATATTACTGTTTTACTCTTATAAGACCCTCTTATATATATATATATATATATATATATATATATATATATATATATATATATATATATAAATGCAACCTTCGTAAGCAGAATATACTTCACTAAAAACTTTTAAAACCACAATGTTTCCTAATTTTTCACAAGCACTGTTCATATCAACACCTCATCAATATTCAGCAACATATCATTCATATTGTATTTAATTTCACATGGGCTACGCAATCATGAAATAAACATGAAATAAAACTGCTCAGGAATGTGTAGGTTTGCTTGAGCTTGAGGATGTTTTGCAGAAAGCCGTTCTTACAGAGAAAGACACCTACACACGATTCCACATTCACAGCATCAGTGTAGAGAGAGTAGTTGTGTGTGTCTCCCAGCACACACACACTTCCACACGTTCCCAGCATATAATAGGCCCTTGTGAGAACAGCAGAACTGTGCACATCTCGGACAGACTGTTCTTGTCAAGCCCACCTCCTCCAAGAACACAACGTACGTCCATCTGTTAAATCCATTTCAGCAGGCCAGAGTCATTTCCTCCTCTCGCGTCCCTGGAGTTTGAGCCGCGTGTCTGTGAGGTGAATCACGCCGCTCCGTCCCATCCCAGCTCCGTGAATACAACTTAAACAATCTACCTTCAGATGACACTGAACGAAAGATGTTCTAGCTGAATATAAAAGACCTCACCTGACATACCTACACGACTAGTCACATCTACTCACTCCGTATTTTGACTGTTTTCCACATGCTAGAAAATGTTGAATCGGTTGACTTTATTATTAGATGTAATATCCTCATATGCCGCTCAACCTTTCTTAAGTTCTTGACCCTCGTGTTGCGTTCCATTATGAAATACTATCACTGCATTCAATCTTTTTATTAACTTGTTTCCTTTCAGTTTTGTGTTTCTTTTTGGGACTGAATGGCCATATGCCTCATTGATCTGAGCTCACGCACCTCAGTTTTTTGTGTAAATATTGGCAAAATTATCTACAAATAATATTTTTTTCTCTCAATCAAAATCTGTGGTGCATGAGCTCAGGCCAGTGAGGCCTATGATAAATCAGCTCCAAAAAGAACTACAAAAACTACAAAACTACAAAAAGCACCCATCCAACATCTGGTGATAATATAGTGCAACAAAAGACCCAATTATTTGTAAGCCGGACATTTGTGAACACCAAATTAGGCGAAGGACTTTCAGCACAGCACAAGGGTTAATCAAGGTCTAAAACAGTAAATGCACAGTAGAAGTCCTCTGAGAAACAACAGGAATAGGCAGCGGAAAACACTTTTCTTCATGAATACCTAGTTCAAAATATAGGTGCACATTTACAACAGAAATCATTTTTAGGTCGACATTTTTTTAGCAATCGCTCCACTGCCGGCGGTGCAGCAAAGACGGGAACGAGCCACCAGATGCTTGTGTGTTGTTGATACGCTTTTATTTCCCATGAATCAAGCAGGTAATCAAGCCTACTGCAGGACAGGAGTGTGTAAATGAGGGCTGCTGGGTAATAGACCACTGACGGCCTGACTAACCTCATGCTGAAATACACGGCAAAGGAGCGCTGAATGGCTATACGTCTGAGCCAATGCAATGTTCATTTTACAGTGTTATTCCATGCACTTCATTCTAGAAGACAGAATATGCCGTTACACAAGATCTCTTGCTCTGTTATGAAATATCCTCCAGCTGGAAATCACTAAACGTGTTAAGGTTAAGCTATTATGTTTTACTTTACAATGCAAAACTGAATCAGCTCCCAGAACTGTGCTTCAAATGAACATTTCATGTGTGATATTCATGTGAAACGAGCTGGAAGGACATGAGTGTGGCTAAATAATGTCAGAATTTTCACTTTGGGGTGATTTATTCATTTAACCTTCATGGGTCTCAACTGAATAACACACAAAAGTGCCTCATTCAAGGATGAATATTGGCTAGGTCAGTGCTGGAAACATTTTCAGCTGCAGAATGAACAGCAGAGCAGAGAAAAGCAGGAACTCAGGACATTAAAGCCCACATCTGTCCTCAACAATAACACAATCTATTCAGAATAATACCAAGCTCAAAGTCACTGAGAGTGGGACAAACACCGATGGATCAACAGACTCCAGAACAATACTCCACCATGCATCTATAGATGACGGTCTCTGCCTAAAAGATGATGCAATACTGCATTAATGGTTTACAAGAGAAGCCACAGCAAATACAGCCAGTCAAGTAACTAGACTTCCTGAAAAGCAAGAAAACTTTCATTTTCTGCATCAATCTTTCTGAAACAGTAACATTGAATATGTTGCTAAATTCAATCAAATGTAAATATTTTCTGTCATTATTCTCCAGGACATAAACTATTCCTAGATTTAATGCAATATATTTGTATAATTTATAATAAATCATATACTCAAATGTTCAGTGTTTGAGGTACTTTGGAAGAAATGAACACTGTTATTCAGTGTATATATGTACAATGTTACAAAAGACTTCTATTTCAAATAAATGCTGTTCTTTTCAACTTTCTGTTCATCTGTGAATCCTGAAACAATGAAATGTATCACAATTTCCACAGAAATATTGAGCAGCACAACTGTGTTCAACACTGATAATAATCTTCATGTTTCTTGAGCAGTAAATCATCATATTATTCTGATTTCTGAAGATCATGTGACACTGAAGACTGGAGGAATGATGCTGAAAATACAGCGGAGCATCACAGGAATACATTACACTTTAGCACAGATTCACACAGAAAACAGCTGTTTGAGATTGTAAGCATATTTCACAGTTTTTACTGTATTTTTGATCAGCGTTTGTCTGCTGGTCAACGACTCTTGAAATGTCAAACTTAATGCATGGACCAATCAAAACCCTGGCTTTGAGCACCCTGCGTCACATGACATTTCCACCGCAGTACATCACCTCTGATAAACGGCACAGCGCGATATGAGAAAGCCACGCGTGCAGACAGCATTCATATTTCATACCTCCGCGCCTCTTAACATTTGCTTTGTCGTAGGTCTCAGACGCAGCGCACACATTACATTTGTAATACGTGGCAAAATTCATAAGCCAAATATAATAAGCATTTTCTCTCCTCGGCTAACAGCATGACTGCTGCCTCATATATCTTGTGAAGTATTATGAATTCAATCATATTTTCTGAAAAATGAAATCGAGAGTAATAACAATGTTAGCTGCGCTCTCACTTTCAATCACACACACACTCAAACAGGCTCATTGAGCACACACACACACACGTTTAACATCTTCATCATTCTCCTCCAGCTATGGCGTTAACTGGAGGAGGCGTCTGCACAGAAGAGATATGTCTCACACTGAGACATATATTTTAGGCTACCAATGCTTGCCAGTATATTTAGCATTAATTACATATAAAAATACACAAGCAGGTCAGAAAAGCACACTGAAGGTGAGCTAATTTAATATAAACTTATACTATACAGCATTTTCATTAAATTGCAGTTAAAATACACGTGAATTAACATGTCCTTTTTTTAAATGAACTAAATGAGGCTAAACTGTACTTCTTAAATGTGGATTAGAGAGCTTTATGCCAACATTGTCCCAGTCGCAGACATCATAGTGTTGCTCGACTGTGAGGATCAGATCAGAACTGATTCCCACTGGCTCCTGTTAGTCCGGACCGCCAGAGACTGCTGTAAACTCCACAGAGAGAGGGAGGGACAGACACAGAGGAGACAGAGAAAGAAACCGGATCCATCATCAAAGATTGAGAGGTGAAGAGAGAGACACACGCAGGGAAGGGAGAGCAACAGAGCAGCGGAGCAGCAAAAGATGAAAAGAGGGACTTCCTGGAGAGTTATGAATCTCGGGAGCTCCACGAGCCACCTATGAAAACATTCATGGAGCGTGTGTGTGTGTGTGTGTGTGTGTGTGTGTGTGTGTCCGGAGATTTCACTCTTCCTCGTATGATTCTAATGCAGGTCAAAGGTCAGAACCCTTCGCTTCATTCTGTGATTCTGCTTATGCGTCCACACTGCATTCACACTGAGTTTATTCAGCTTTACTGACTGAAGTGTGCTTCAATAACCTAGAGATTGGGCATTCTGAAAAGAATAATTAATCAAAACATAAACACTCTGTCATTTCTCCACACGAGACATTCGGAAGAATCCTCTCACTCTTATTTTCCATACAATGACAATTAATTAGGACGGATGCTCTGAAGCATGCTCTGTAAAAGTCAAATACAAGAGGTCCATGTGCTCCACAGATGCAGTACATTCCAAGTCTGTTAACGACACATGAAGAACTGAAGAAAGAACGTCATACAGGTTTGGGAACGCATTGAGGGTGAGCAGATGTCCAGTAAGAACCATAGAAGAAACTTTTATTCTCTTGCTCTGTATGAAAATTATTTATATTCTTGTGCCTCAAAGAATCTAAGAACAGAACACGGACCTGAACAACACACAACGACACATTAACTTAAAATGGTTCTTGATAAGAGAGTCTTCGCAGAGATTTCACTGTGATAAAACAGTATCTGTAGGTATCAAATGCATAGCTTCTGAACCTCTAAAGGTCATTTTTGCAGAGGGTCTGCAGGGAACGATGGAGAGTAAAATATGGAGCACCACACCACAACGCCTGCAAAAGAAGAACGCTGAAAATATCAAACTAAATGATTCTCCCCTGCTTCTTTTTCCGTCATTATACTCTCAAACATAAATAAGCCTAGAGGCCATTCTTGTGGTGTGCAAGCAAATCCACATCAAGCAATCGGTAAAACATTGAAAACAATCCATCACAGCGTACTTTTAGCATCTGCTCATCAGCAGTGACCAGGATGAAGTCAGACCTGATCAGACTGGGCTATTCATCGGCAGCGTTGTGGAATTACCTATTGATTTTCCTCCTCAAGCATTCTGAAATGTGTTTTATTCAGACAAAGCCTGAACATGCATAATAGCCACAAAGATGCGTTTCTCTTTATAGCTCGATCTACATTTCCATTCAAAAGTCTGGGCTTTAAAGAAATTAATTATTGTACTTGACAAGGATGCACTAAATTTATCAAAATTGACAGTAAAGACATTTATGAAAAAATTATTTTGAACTTTCTATTCATCGACGAATTCTGAAAAATAAAATGTATCATGGTTTCCACAAAAATAGACATGCTTCCTTAAATGATTTGCAGATCTGTCATGTCTTTCATCTGCAGACCATATGAACTGAACAATCACTTGACAGTAAATAAATCTGACTCTGTGACTGAGCAGCCCTCGTGTGTCTGTGAGCCCCAAACCACAGAGTCACAGTAACCCAGAACTGACTTTGATAGGAGGAAAAGCCTCATGATGGATCACACATGTAAGCATATTCTGACTGCTGCTTTCTCTGGGGATTTGTGAGGATGCTGGATGTCTGTGAGACTACAAAGCTCTCTGACAGCACATCAGACTGCTCATGTTTTGCAGAAAGACCAGCTTAGGCCAACCTGAATCTCCATGCAGGTCCACAGCTGTTCAGTGCAGCAATGCAGATTAGCAGCAAAGTCTTACAATTGAATATGGTCAAATTAACGCCTGTAAAATGACACTATTCTGGAGGAGTCCTGCTCCAGCTGAGAAACTACCATTGATCTGTGGCCAGCTGTGCAGGTTTTTCAACATGGATGGAGAAACACCTCCATTTGTTGGCATTCTTCTTCTTTTTTTCTCAGAAATGAAACAATATTTATCTTAACAAAGCTTTTAAAGCAGCGTGATATTAAAAGGCCACTCCACGCTGCCAGCGTTGATGCTCACAAATTGATTTTATTCAAGGGTTCTCAGTGAAGAAAGCTTGTTAGAAAGCTGAAAGTAGACCACTGCTCGTGTCAGAAGAGAGAGAGCACATCGACCGTTATTTCACTGAAGGATATTGCAACTTCTGCTAAACTGATTGCTTGTGAAAACAATTAAGAAAAAAGCTGAAGTGGAAATAAGTTTGTAATGTAAATAATTGAAATAGATAACAGCATGAAATCTGGTAGTATCACTCAGTTTGGCTGTCTTGTAATCACATATTATAATGATAAAAGTAGATTACAAAAGTAATATTAAAAGTACAACGAATAACATGACATCTGTGGCTTCAGTGTAACAGGGCTGAAGATCAGAGGAGATTTCTATTCTCTGTTAATAATCTTATGAAGTGCTGAGACAAAAAAAAAGTAGAATTAAAAAAAGTTGAACTATTGAGCCAATATAAGAATAAATGTAATTAAATACTGATAAATATAGTAAGGAAATATCTCTGTTTGAGTCATGTCCTCAAAAAATAAGTCATAATTCTAAAATTGCTATTGTTTTGGACAATGTCACGTAACAGGGTTGAGCAGAGAGTGCAGAGACAGAGAAATATAATACTGTAGCTATAATGGGAATATGCAGATGGTTGATTTAAATGAAACTGCGCTAAATAATTATGTTCCACTAAACATTGAACCCTCAGTTTGATGCAGTAATGTGAGTTCAGTTGCTATCTTGTTAATTATATCACTAGTAAGTCACGGAGACTCAAAAAATGTATGGCATCGTTTGAATTCTGTCAGTGGAACGTACAATAAAGACATTTATTTCACTAGTTAACAAAAAATGGCATACATTCTATATTTCAGGCGAGTAAATCGCAGCATGAATTCGGGCAGCGCGTGATGCGCGCTCATTTTCCTCTGCGCGCGCTCCCTCACACACACACACACACACGCACACGCGAGATCTGTAGGTCCACTCACCTCTCTGCTGAGCTCCACCACACCGCCACAGCAGCCCGAGGAGCACGAGAAAACACAGTCTGTTCATGTCCCGATCTGCCTCTTCTGCAGTCCAGGAGCAGTCCGAAACTCCACGAGCGACTTTAGGAAGTTTGGGACGCTCGTCTGGCACAGCCCTCCAATCCCGGGCGCTTTGAGGAGGGGGCGTCCCGAGATCACATTCCTCTGCTGGAAAACTTGAAAGCATCTTCTCCCTGCACAAATACTGTAAAATACTGAAACATTCTGTAATTACATCTCCAAATAATTGTAATAACATAAAATATTGGATATGTTAGACAAACTACATCTGACCCCACTTTTGGATAAATCTGCATCCCTGTTAACCATTCTGGTATAGACTTTTTAGTTATTATTATTTATTAATTTTAATTTGATGGTAAAAAAAAAAAAGCAGGCATTTAAACCATAAAAGGTAACATGTCTGTGAAAATGATACATTTTGTTAAAAAACAATGGTTTGATATTTTGCCATTTTATTATTCTGTGTTCAGAAAATAAATAAATAAATAATAATACATTTCCTGTACTTTAGAATATCTTCTTTTGGAATTCATAGAGGTTTAGAATGACATAAGGGTGAGGAAAAGATTAAACATCACCACACAAACTGGAACTTACAGACACACAGTTTAAATCATATTTATTTATTTATTTTTGCTTAAAAAAAAAACTTTTCCATCTGAGGTTGTTTGCTGAGATTCTGTTAATCTTGTTAGGACAATGTTTGAAGGCATAAGACGCTGTAACGTGTGTCCTATGTGTAGTTGGTCTAATGTTCTCAGTATGAGTGAGTCAGAAACGCTGGATAAAGTGTCCTGTCTTTTCCTCGGGGCGAGTGAGGTATGGACGAGAGCTGAACTCTGGAGTTTCTGGACTTCCTCTGCACCCTCTAGTGTTGGACTCACACATCATCTGTATTCACCGAAAGCAGACTGTCCTCATTCTGACAAAATGGAAAGCCAAATATTTCCTAAACAAACATCCATGGACAAACACACATTTTCAAGTGATTATATTGTTACAGTTCATCGCCCTGTCAGTCCTCCATAATTTGGTGTTGCTGTAGCCCAATTTAAAATGCATGCGCAGACAGTTTTTCATCACAGGTGTGATGGCCCGGATCTCTGTTATGCATTTGCAGTGCTCAGACTGACACCGGACAGTTTGACTTTTCTGATGGATGTCAGTGAGTTTAGCTGGGTTGAGACACTTCATGTGAGGTAAAGGTGTAAAAGCCAAGCAGTTGTGTGCACTCCTTCCACATTCAGTGTCTGAGCAATGTCACATTTTCAGCTTTCTTGGATGAAGACCTGTGCGGAGGGTCTCTGGATGAAACGCTTCCATGCGGGTGCTGAGGAGAACCGGGGTCTGGTGGTGAGGGATGAGCTGGCTCACACGTACGGAGACGTTTGCAGGTGTGAGTCTCAGGCTTCCAGTCCTGAAAGTCAGGCTGCATTACACACAGACGGCTCTCACAGCACACGGCCGAAAATCACAACTTGGGAGGCGGGTTGGAACGTCACCAGTGCCATACAGGTGAGCACACACACACACCTTCATCACACATGTGTTGGGAGTGAATTTTTAAAATCTAAAAATGTAGAAAAAAAAGGTCTAGGAAAAAGTGCTAAGTTAATGTGCAGCTGGCCACAGGTACTGTACACACAACACAACACGAAAGCTGAAATACGCTCGCTCGTAGTGTCGCTTATTTGCACATGCTTTCTCTGATTCAGAAAATATATTATGTAAATCAGATAACGTTATAAACACTGCCAAAAAAAAAAAAAAAAAAAAAGTTAGGATGATCTGTTGTTGTGGAGGATGCAGCAGATCATCTTACTGCATTACTGCATGGCCAGCATCCAATCAGCTTCCAAAATTCAGAAATTCTGCTCAATGGTGCTCCACATCTAAATATAAATAACATTTTTCATAAAAAATCGAAACATCTTTAAAACAAGTATTTATCTAAGATAACAATATTATATATATATATATATATATATATATATATATATATATATATATATATATATATATATATATTCAGAGAATGTAACATGATTTACATTTTTATACCAAATATGCAAATATTTTTTTTCTTGTTTTAAGCATGCACCTCACAACATTTTGTTATATTTACTTTTTTAATAATCCACTTTAGACATTCTGCTCACTATAAGTAACTGCATCTGCATTTATTTTGTTGGTTCAACAACAGAAATTCAGCTGACTAGACGTAAATTTATATTCAACTTATTCTACTAATACTAACCCTAACCTAACAGACTACCGATACTCTAATAAGAGTTTGATGACGTGTAGCTGCAGTTACTTTGAATGTATAAGTTGCCAATCAAAATTAGATTTTCATATGGTGGTTAGTCATGTATGTTTTTGTGCTGAAATGCTGCACTCAGTGGTGTGAAGAGTTCACCCTGGATCTGCCTGTTACGATCCTAAATTTAAATGTTTAGTAAAATATCATCAGCCAATTTCCTAATCTCAGATTCTGCATGGTTAGAATGATTGCACGAGTGTTTGTGTGTGTTTGAATATCCCTTATTTAGCTGCATAAATGACCTCATCTGGTCGTTCCCACTTGAGACTAAGGGTAATAGGTAGAGCTGTTAATGATCACACAGCTCGTTATCGCTGCTTGAGCTTGTTTAATTCATCCTTCTGCTTTTATTTATAGCCTAATGTGCCTCTCTTTTCCTCTTCACGCACCTGTCTTACTCTCTGTGAATCTGTCTTTCCTCTGTAGTGAGCTGTCTTGCTATATGCTGTCTACATTCCAGTGAACCATTTCAGCTCAGTCTCAGGATAGCTGAATGTCACATGATTGGGTATAAAAAAATGTCAGAGTTGCGTGCCTATGAGCAAAGATGGCAGCATGCAGGTCACAAACTTTTTCAGTTTGAATGAGTTAAAGCCCTGATAAACTTCAAGTTAAATCTAAAAACAAACGGGTGTGTTACAATTTTCAACAAATTCAGGGCAAAACAAGGTTTAGTGGAGTTCGAAACGTTCGAAACCTGTCAAAGCAAACCTTCTGGAAGAGTTCGCTCCAGCTGTTAAACACCTCTTGAACTATCATTGGTCTGAGGTGATGATGTAATAGGTGGGTGTGGCTCTGGGCTCCGCCTTTTTTGAGTGGAAATCTCTGGGCAATTTTTTCTTTGCAATCTGTCGAAGTCAGATGTAGTAAAAACATCATCACAATAAGGCTCAGACTTAAGGGATTCACTTCAGAAAAATCACAAAGATCCAATTATAATAAACTGTAATGCTCAATCAGGATGTGCTTTCAGTGCTAAACTGAGGTTAAGGTTAGGGTTAAAGGTCAGTATTTTGAGAGGGAAAAGAAATCTGGTTGAGATGAATGGGATTGCTAACGGATGGCTAGCAATGTCAGAAGAGCATCTTTGAAGCCTAAACATGTGGCTCACTAGGCTCTGCACCCGCTTTCTCTCTCTTTCATGTCTCTGTCAGTGAATTGATCAGCTGTTGTCTGTTCACGAGAGATACAGTCATTAGGACCCTGAGAGGAAATGAATGCACTGTTGTATCTTTATTCATTGTGTCTAACACAAAGCAATTTACCAACAATTACAGACAAGATAAAATATCTGTCACTTAGCATCTCTTTAGAGATGACTTCATTAGCGGAGGGTGTGTGAGAGGGTGTGATTTCATTGCTCCCATCTGCTGTGCGGCTGTGAGTGTCTTTCACACAGATGTGTGTGTGTGTGTGTGTGTGTGTGTAACATCTCTCCTAGTCGTCTTTATGTAGTCTGAGTCCTCTGTTATGAATCGTTCAAGTATCAACCTCACGTTTTACAGATTCTTTTTAAGAAAATGGAGTCAAATTTATCAATTACTTTATTCATTTTAAACATTTTTTATCAATCATTATATTAATTAAATAACAAATATATTTTACTATATTATTGTTTAGATTTTTATCATGCAGTATCTTCTTGTCAATCCACCAGTTCACATTTATAACTCTGTGTGTTTGTGGTGTAAAAACACGAGTTGATTTTCACATTGGTCTGAACAAAAACAGCAGATGGGGCTGATTGAATGCACATTCATTCTCTGTCAGCAGGGGGCGTTTTGGAACAGCAGAAATGATGTGGTTTATTCTGGTAACAGCAATAAACAAATCAGAACTCTAAAATGGGCAGCTCTCATATTTATTTATTGATATCGAAGCCTTTAGAAGTTTAATCATCAGATAAAGCTATATCACAATTCTTGTCTTTCCGTCCCCAAATTTAAGACCTCTTGAAATCGTAATTAAGACTTTCTTGTACTTTTTAAAGATGAGAAATAAGTTCATTTTTAAATCTCAGACTTTGAGAAATTGCTGGGATCTCTTTTAAATCAATTTTGGGGTCTGACAGGCAGGAAAGCCTTCAATTAGTCTCAATTGAGCCATGTATTTGTCTGAGGCAACTTGTTTCTTTGTTTTCTCAGGGTATCTTTGTGCTGGGTCTGCCCTACGCCCTGCTGCAGAGCGGGTATGTGGGTCTGCTGTTGCTGGTGTTAGCTGCATTCATCTGTAGCTACACCGGAAAGATCCTGGTGTCCTGCCTGTATGAAGAGGACGAGAACGGACACTCGGTCCGCGTCAGACGCACCTATGAGGACATCGCTACCGCCTGCTGCAGAAACATCTGCCCTTACATCGGGGGCAAGGTGGTAAATGCAGCGCAGGTGGTGGAATTGGTGATGACGTGCATCCTATACTTGGTTGTGAGTAGTAACCTGATGTGCCACAGCCTGTTTTTTCTCTCTCTGACCCCGGCGACCTGCTCTGCCATCACCTTTCTCATCCTGGTGCCCTGCATGCTGATCCGTGACCTGCGGGTGCTGTCGCGTCTGAGCCTCTTCTGCTCGCTGGCTCAGTTCCTCATCACCTTCATTGTGATTGGCTACTGCCTCCGTCAGTCATCACAGTGGGCCAGTAGGAGGCTGAGTGCGGTAGTGGTGGACTTCGATGGCTTCCAGGTTGCAGTGGGGGTGATCATCTTTAGCTACACATCACAGATTTATCTGCCTACTTTGGAGGAGAGCATGACCAACAGGCTAGACTTCAACAGCATGATAGACTGGACTCACATTCTGGCCTGTGTACTGAAGACAGCGTTCTCTGTTGTGGCCTTTCTCACATGGGGAGAGGAAACCAAAGAGGTGCAGTGATCACACTCGACTGTAGTCACTGGCTGCTCTTATTTACCAGCTGACAACTTCATACACCAGGAGAAAATGCATAAAAAGTCTTTATTACTAAAACCAATCACAAGAAACAATCCACTTGTTAAGTTGTGACATATTGAAAACTGTTTCCGTGTCCAAGCCTCTACTTTCGAGTGAGAAGCTAAGCTAAACTTAAAAAAAAAAATCCCCAAATGTGTCTTGTGGCATCCCAGACACCAATATAAAAAAATATTGAAAAAATATTGCCTCTATTTATAATACATTATAAGGGTATTCTTAAGGTGTTATAATGAATGCATAATGCATTAGAAAAAAAAAACTTATAATATGTTGTATCATCTCATGAATATCTCATTAATATGGTCAAATACCACTTATAAGTAGGTGATAATAATAATAATAATTTATTTTTTATCTCAAACAGCCATTTTATCAGACACCAGCACATACAGTATGAATGGGTAATATGACACATTCGCTTTGAACTATTTTTATTGTAATATCAGTTTGATTATTTTGAGTATTAGTTTGTCTGCAACTGTAAATATATGTTAACACTTTATTTTGATGGTCAACCAACAGATAAACGGACTATAAGTGTCTCTGCAAGTACGTCATCTCATTCTACCGTACTAGATTCTACCATTCTTGAGCATTAAGGGGACCATCAAAATAAAATGTAACCATATAAAACATTGCACTTTTTTCAGTTGGAGTATTAAGCACACATCAATTAGTTAACATTAGCTCCACAGGAAACACTCAAATAACACTCAACATCTAACCACTCACAAACTGTAGTAGGATACTGTGCAGATCTTAATGTCAAGATATGAAACAGTCCATTATACTGTAAATGAAGTAGATTCAATATGGTGTTTATAGTGCATAGCAAAAAATCGAGAGTGAAATTAACTCTGCTGGGAGTACATGTGAGACACACTCAAGAGTGTGAAAGTGTTAAAATAGGAGTTAAAGTTAATGAGATAATTAAGTGATTAATTGAGGGATGATTGACCATTATTGAAGATACCTGATTTTAACATGCAGAATCAAAAAAGATGAAAATCACTATTGTTATGTCACCATTATAGTGGTCAGTGTTTGGTTTAGTTGGGCTCTTGAGCCTTACACTTTTAAAGTCAGATTTGGTTTGGCTGTTACAACTGAATTGTAACAAACAGACAAAAAAAATGAATCACAAGACTCAATTAAAGCCTAAACAGATTTGATTGACCTCATTGATTATAACAACCCTGTGATTGTACAGTACCCGCTAATTAAAAGGATTTCTTGAAAGTTGTTCTGATAATAAAAAAAAAAAAAGTTATAGGCACACATATACATCAAAAATTAGTGTAGGAATCTCAACAATGGTGACAAACAGCATATTCAGAAAAACTCTAAACATTAGAAAACAAACTACTAAAAGTAACATAAAAACAAAAATAGAATAGTAAGAATAAAGGAAATTACTGAAACAATTGAGCTAATAATTTATTCAGGTGGCAATGCATCATGGGAGCCATGGATGAATTTAATATGTGGCACCCAGAATGCACTGCAACATGCTTTTTTGATTTTCACCATTGTTGAGATTCACAGGTTGATTCTTGATGTTTGCATGTCTAAATGAAAGACTCTTTTAAAAGATTTTTGAACAAACAACTTTTAAGAAATTCCTCAGATTGTATTTAAAATGCTGAAAATACTTTGTTGAAGAATCATAGGGCTGCAATAATCAACAATGTAACTTTAATTCAGGAATAACAATAGTTTTTGCTTGTCCATCAGTTTTATAACTCTGTTATAACAGCCAATTAAAATCTGACTTTAACATTTGTGAAGTGAAGTGACATACGGCCAAGTATGGTGACCCATTATCAGAATTTGTGCTCTGCATTTAACCCATCCGAAGTGCACACACACAGAGCAGTGAACACACACACACACTGTGAACACACCCCCGGAGCAGTGGGCAGCCATTTATGCTGCGGCGCCCGGGGAGCAGTTGGGGGTTTGGTGCCTTGCTCAAGGACACCTAAGTCATGGTATTGAAGGTGGAAAGAGCACTGTACATGCACTCCCCCCACCCACAATTCCTGCCTGCCCAAGACTCGAAATCACAACCCTTCAACTATGAGTCCGAATCTCTAAGCATTAGGCCATGACTTCCCCATTTTAAGGGTCAAGAGCCCAACTAAAGCAAACACTGACCACTATAATGGTGACACCATTAAAATAGTGATTTTCGTCTTTGTTGATTCTGCATGTTAACATCAGGTCTCACCAATAATGGTCAATCATCACTCAATTAATCACTTAATTATCTCATTAACTTTAACTCTGCTTCAGTGTTAATTTAACACTCCTATTTTAACACTTTTACACTCTTGAGTGTGGTCTCACATGTACTCCCAGAGTTACTTTCACTCAGATTTTTTTGCTGTGCATGTTATAAATAATCATAGTCTTAAACTTATAACCACAAATACGTATTTATTAGGTGTTATATATAATATTTATAATATAAAATCATGACTGGATACACAAAATTGGCCTTAGGCTTGAGTGTGAATCTGTCCCAGCTCTGGGGATGCTTTCAGTGCTGGGTTGTGTCAGGGAGGGCATCCAGTGAAAAACCTGTGCCGGATAATGTGTGGATAATTCTGTTGTGGTGACAACTAACAATAGCAGCTGAAGGAGAGACAGAGAAAGAAGTTTTCTTTGTATTAAAGGGATAGTTCACCCAGATAGAAATAAAAATCCTGACATTATTCCCATGTTCCCTAGATTTAAAGGTCCTATGTTCCCATGGTTATGTGTATGGTTGGGGTTAAGCTAACTTAGGAACACAGGACCTTGGGAACATAAGCTCCTTTCTTTCTACTGTAGAACAAAAACAGAGACACTTGTGAATGGTGAATGGTGGCCACTGTTATTTCTGTCCAGGTTAGCTATCCATTTTTACATTCATGTATTTAACAGATGCTTTTATTCCAAGCAACTTGCATTCAAGGAGCAGATTTGACATTTCACCAGTTCTTGCGTCCCTGGGAATCGAACCCATAACATTGGCATGAGTAGCACTCGACTGTTTGAGCTACAGGAAAGTCTATCCCATTTAAAGGGGTCATATGATGCTGCAAAAAATAACATTATTTGGTGTATTTGGTGTAATGCAATGTGTTTATGCGATTTAATGCTCAAAAAACACATTATTTTCAATATAAGGTAGATTATTGATTTTCATCTATGCCCCGCCTTCTGAAACGCATCAATTTTACAAAGCTCATCATTCTGAAAAAAGCGAGGTGTGCTCTGATTGGTCAGCTCTGATTGGCCGAATGCCTCAAGCGTGGGACAGAAATTTTACGCCCCTTAACATATGCCGTCTGATTATAATGACTTATACTACATTTTTACGAATTGCGTTGCATATCGTGCAGCGTAAACATAAAACTATGTTTGCATTTGTAATCTGAGAAACAACAAGCCTACTCTACTGTACACTGTTCAAAACTCACGTTTGAATCATCATTTGGCAAATTATAAAAAAAAAAAATTTACTTGCAGGCTATTAATTAGAAGTGCCAGGCTGTCCTTGCAAAGTTGGAACTGCCTCTCTTTATAGAAACAGCCTTTGAGCTGTGCTGCACACATCTGAATATTTGGGGTGGACTGTCCTGGAACAGTGTTGAAATTCAACTCAACTGATTTCTAGTCTTGTCCTCTTTTGGAAGACCAAGTAAAGTAGTTTTGCTTTCACAATGAAACACACAGTAGCTCCACGACATGGCGCTGGCAGCAACAGAGAGAATAAAAGGTATGCCTTCTTTTTTTGCGTGAACATTTGGGCGGTGTTATGCAAGTTTTCCGACATAGTGACGTAGAGATGTGGGGGCGTGTTAGATCGAGCCATTTTAGGGATTGTGGAAGAGACTTATCTTTTATAAAGAATATATCTTTAGAATTGCAACTTCACAGATCTTATTCATGCGCCTAGAGCTTGTAACACTCCAAAGAGAAAGGAGAAATTTTAATCTCATCATATGACCCATTTAAAGAGACTTACGTTTTTGTTTGTTTTTTTTTCTTAGGTGATAACCGATAATTTGCCTACTGCTTTGCGGATGGTGGTGAACTTGTGTCTGCTGGCAAAGGCTCTCCTCTCGTACCCTCTCCCGTTCTACGCCGCGGCAGAGATCCTGCAGACGGGCGTCCTGAAACTCAGCTCATCTGCAGAAGGATCAGAGCGGGGGACGCTGCTCCTGCGTGGATCTCTCCTCCTCCTCACCCTCATCATGGCGCTGTGCGTGCCTCATTTCTCCCTCCTCATGGGCCTCACGGGCAGCGTGACCGGGGCGGCCATGACTCTTCTGCTCCCGGCTCTCTTCCACCTGCAGCTGAAATGGACTCAGCTGGACGTGAGCCGCAGGGTTCTGGACCTGCTGATATTACTGCTGGGCTGTTTCTGCAGCATCTCAGGGGTTATATGTTCCATCAAAGGAATGATAACAGCCTTCGAGGACAAATAGATAAAAAATTGTCCTCTCTGTCTGCGTTTCCATTTGCTCTGGTTGGTGGTTTTTGGTTGTTAATAAAGTTAAATGGAGCTGTGTCTGGAGGTTAATGAGCCTGCTTTGCTTCCTTCCACAAATCTGACTGTGAAATGTTATCTAGCGTCGAGTGTAGCTGTCACCATAATTCACCATGTTCATTGCTCAGGCACTTACCAGGCCAATCATGCATGAAAAGTACACAAGATCCTGTTCTACAGTGTGTTTATTATTCCCTCGTTGTCTCCAGAGTGCAGTAAACTACTTTTGACAGTCAGTTAACTGCATGTAAAAAAAATAATCATAAACATACTGCTAGCAACTAATAGGCTATTAAATTATGAGATTCTGAAACAGCACTTTTTCGTAACTGCCTCAGTTTGTGTTTCTCTCTCTCTCTCTTTCTCATTGATGAGAATGTCATTATGAAATTAGATTTACTCCTGCGGGGCAAACAACAGGGTCAAACAGTCAGTCATGACCAAGAGTCATCAAGTCTTTATCTGTGACCAGTTCTTCAGTTCTGAATGAAAAACTCTTTAAGTAATGTCTACTGTAGATAGCTGTAGAGCTACTGGCAAATGTTTCCCAGCAGCCCATGCATGTGGCCTAAGTGACATAAGCACAAAAAGCAAGTTGATTTAGCAGAAAATGTATAAAAGCTTGTGACACGGAAAGCCAAACTCTGCATGATCTTTCACAACATGTCTGGCCCTTTTCCTCAGTATGACAGACTCTGATTGGATATGATTATCAGATACGTCTTTACACTTACCAGGGTAATGAATTAAGCTTAGAAAAACATTTTCTTTTAATGTTTAAAAAAAGTTGTGATTAAACTTTACCTACATGTAACAATAGCATTCTTTAAATGTTCTACTTATTGTATATTTACACAAAATATAGTTTTTTTTTTTTAATGTTTAGGAATTTAAAAAATGTCCAGTTAACTTGTCATAAAGTTACGAAATGATTCTTAAATGTTCTACTCACTGTATTTTCACCCAGAATAAAACTCTATTTGAATGTTTATTTGTAATATTTGAAGAATGTTAAAAAAGTCCAGTTTTCTTGTCAGGATTAGAACTTTACAGACATGTTTCTCTGAACGTTCAAGTACAAATAACATCATCAGTTTCTCCAAAAATGTTCTAATAATGTTTTCTCAATGTAATGAGAAAGAAGTATATCAAATATTAATAAAATTATAAGAGCATTCCATAAGAATTATATTACAAATGTTTTGTCCTAACATATAAATTGGTAAACATTGTGAGACTGTTCTGTTTCTTCACATCCTAGTCAGACACAACCCACACATCTGACCCATCACGTCAAACTCTGAAACTGTTGTCATAAAAATAAGTTGCTCAAGGAATCATCTATCACCATTGTTCAGAGTAAGAGATGATCACACAGAGAAAGGAAAGCCACAGAGCGCAAACATTCTCCAATCTCATTCACACATAAGCATCGTGACTGATAAACAACCACTCAAGAACCAGCGACGTTTGGCCTTATATCAAATGTCAAACCTGCCATGAAGAGAATATGTGAATGTGATTTGAGCCCAACCCCAGAGAGTAATAGAGAATATGAATGGCATTGCTTTTTATTGGGACTGATAGATTATTTTTATATCGCCCATTAGGACTTTTGAAAAAGACTGTTCAAGTTTTCAAGTTGTTTTCTGAGCACACTAGCAGTGTTCCATTGTTCAGTACAAACAGACAGTCCCACCCGGTCACACTTTATTTTAAGTTCCAATTCTCGCTGTTAACAAGCTTGTAACAATAAAACTTCCTAATTATGGGAAGAAGGAGGTGGGAACAGGCGGACAATCAAACTGAAACTTTAATTACAAAGTAAACACAAAACAGCGCAGCAGCCCCTCACGGCTGACTGCCGCGCACAAACAAAACCAAAACACAAACTAAAATCCAGGCCTGGTCCTCTCCCGTCCTTCTCTGTCATCGCTAACTACTATAACTACTAATAAACAGCCAATATGTAATTAATATGCATGCTAATAAGCAACTAAAGTGAGATCTGGTCCCTACTAAAGTGTCACCTCCCACCCTAATCTTACTTCACTGGTTTCATTAGTGTTGCTAAATTGTGACCATTAAACAAATAAATCAATGCTTTTACCACATTGTTAAACTAATATATATATATATATATATATATATATATATATATATATATATATATATATATATATATATATATATATATATATATAAACATTTCCTTGCATCCCTCTTGATACTGAATTCCAGTTAGAAAAGGAAACTATGCTTTCAAGGAAAATGACAGGCTGTCACTACAAAAAATGAAATTGGACATTTTAGAGTAGATATGTGATGAAATCTACAAGTATAAATCTTATCCCCACATTGGAGACTTCTGTGAAGTGCCAGCGGCACTAGTTCAAAAGCACCTCCGCTTGGCAGAAGACAGATCTTCCAATGATTGCTATGGATGGACACAGAGACTTAAAATGAAGATGGGAAACCATGCACACTTGACAGTCCTTGGATGATGTCAATTGCAGTCAATTCCCTGAAAAACAAAGATACAGATGATAGGTTTTTCTGTGAAAAATGAGAAACCAATCATACTGTGTGCCATCCTTTCCAAAAGGAGAGACAGCAGGTGAAAAGAGACAAGAAAAAAAAACACACAGGCAGAGGTGTAGAGGAGTGTCACGATCGGTGTACTGGAAACACAGAGAGAGAGATCCAATTGCAGGTATGGTGTTTATTTGAGGGCAAATCCAAAGGGGTAAACAGTCCAGGCAGGGTCAAAACCAGAAGATCCAAAACATAACATGAACAAGACACAAACACTAAGCAAGGCAAGGATGACGGCCATTAAATAACTGTAACATTCAACAAGGACTCCATGACAAAGACTCGAAACAATGTGACGAAGACCGGGTATTTATACACAGAAGGATAATGGGGAAACAGGAGACAGGTGGGGGAACAATCAATTACACAACAAGGAGGAAGGTGACCAAAAAAAGGGAACAGGAAGTGATAAGGTGACAGACACCGTGAGAAAGGGGGACATCTAGTGGAACCCCAGGGAACACAACCCAGACACTGTGACAAGGAGTTGTTTTCCTTTAACTTCTATTAAAATTAGGAATACAATCTGAAATGTCTCAGTGACAATTATTGACATTTTTACACAATTAAATGACACACATTGAATGTGAAGACATTGCTTAATATAAATATATTTTTTTTATTCATGTGAAATCCAAGTAGCTTTAGTCTTAATATGTATAGTCATAGTCCTTGAGAGCAGCTCCTGACAGCTTCATTTATGAACACTGGTAATAATTGCATGCAGTCATGCAAAGGTGCCTCAGAATGAAGCTCAAGTGCTCTTACAAGAATATAACAATTATGTCATTATTTCTTTCTGAATAGAAAGCTCTATGGTTTGTTTAGTAGACTCCAGCATCCTTGACTCTATAGAGGACAAGCACTTTGAAGAGTAGATGGATGGATGAATAGATTGTCTTGTGTTAATAGCAAAGCAAACAGCCCCATATGCAAATGTAATATAAGTAATTACCATATATGAATTATATTGTTAAATGAAATAAAATCATACATGAAACATATTAGAAACAATTGGAACAATTTCAAATATTGACATATAGTTTTCTCGCCCATACAGATGTATGTTTATGTAGGCCTTAATTTTTGGACATGAATATACAGTATATTACATACAAATGCAAATCCCTCCTAAAATTAATCAATACAAGATGGTGTTATGTAAGTAAATATAAAAGATAGTCATGCATTTTTTATTTCGCCAACCTAAGGAGGCAAAATAGTGTAGTGATGGGTACTCGCGTCAACAATGACATTATAATATTTGGATCACACGTCACTTAAGCTGTGGTTATGAGTACATCACAAAAGAAAGATTGGTGGGATCTCTTACTTGTAGAACCTCTTTCTGTATCATCAACACAAGGAAGACACAAGTATAATAAAACAGATTTTATTAACAAAAGATAGACAAGAGTAATCAACAACTACTAAATTAATACCATAAATTAAATAAGAATAAAGTGCATAAGATGCATACAATGTGAATTGGTTTCACAAAAACTTGAACATGAAGTGCTGAAGGATGCTGACCTCCTGGAGCACCAAAGGGTCCTAAAATCGGGAACACGCAGATGTGACCCTGGAGCTGGAACACGCATGCAAAGGTACTGTACCTTGGAATTAAGGTTTGCTTGCCGGAGCTTAATCTTGTTGCAGACGTCTGTGTGTTTTCTGCCTCTCTGGGCTAGAGACTTACAACTTGATTGATCCTCTTTATCTCTTTAGGCTGAAGACTCAGGACATGCTGCATCTGTTGTTCTCTTGCTGGACGAAGACTCTAAATTAAGTCTGAACATAGATTATCTCTTTCCTCGCAGGCTGGAGGCTCAGAACATGGTCGTATCTGTTGCTGCCTCGAAGCTGGAGACTCAGGACTTGGTATCTGTTATTTTCTCTTCCCTCACAGGCCAGAGGTTCATAACATTGGTGATCTGTTGCTGTCCTTTCCTTGACAAGACTCAGAATGGAGGTTGATCTGCTATTGTCTCATCCTCGCAGGCAGAGAGACTTCCTGGTAAAAGGACTCAGACTCAGAACAGTGTATCTGTTAACGTATGTTCCATTGCAGTACTCAGACTCAGAACTGAGGTTTATCTGTTTGTGTCTCACCCATGCAGGCCAGAGACTCAGATCAAGAAGTGTCTTTTTGGAAGGTAACTCCAGATGATGAGGAGATTGCAATCTGGTGCTTCTCCATTTCCAGGTTGTGATTGGCTGTTTTCATCAGAGTTGGAGGACAAGGTGTGGACTACCCTTCTTTCCTCTTGTATAACTTATTTGCCCAGTCCAAACTAGAAATGTGCAGGCATTCGATAATGCCAATGTTAGGAACACATTAACCCCAAACATGATGGAAAAAGATTGAACTTTTATGCATGCATTCATTTGTCCATTAACAGCTAAGTTTGTGTAAGATGTTGCACTACACATTGTTGTCACTGAGAATACTTATTTCTCTGACTTAACAAGTTTGTTTGCCCATATAATCTTAAGGAATTTGTGGGTAAACTTATTTGGCTTGCTGTACACTGATGTGGGGGTCGATGAAGCAGCTTCAACTCAAGCTCTGATATACCCTGATATACACTGCTGTTATGTCCAGAAGTCCTAAAGAAATGTTATGGCAGTCACAGGCCAACACCTGAGAAATCAGTCTGTTGGTTGGGTGAAGGGCAGAAAATGCATTTTGAGCAGTAGGAAGCCCTGTCCTTCCCAGGCTTTGCACCAAAAGTCTTCTTCTTGCACTCTAAAGCCCCGTTCACACCGCCAGCAACATTTTCGCTGCTTGTCGCTAGTGGGCATTCCCATTACTGGTTGCCTAGTTACCCCCATAACACTTCACTACCTCAGATGAATCATGTGCTCTCCACTGATTTCACTACCGTTGGTTATTTGCTGCTTATTTGAATAAAGTTGAAGAATTCCGAACTTTTGTCACTTAAATCGCATCCCTTGACATGCCCGAATTCCTTCACCAATGCTCACTGTCGCTTGTGTCACCAGAAGTCACCAACTCTCCACTGAAAAAGAATAGGACTATGTCGCTCTGTTGCTGTGTGTCACTGGCGGTGTGAATATGGCTTAAAGGAACACTCCGACTTTTTGGGACTTTAGCTTATTCACAGTATCCCCCAGAGTTAGATAAGTCCATACATAACTTTTTCATTTCTGTGCGTTCTGTAAGTGTTATTTGAGGCACCCACCGCTAGCCTAGCTTAGCACAAAGACTGGATGTAAATGGATACTGTTAGCATAGTAATCCCAATAAGAGACAAAATAATGCAAACATTTTCCTATTTACATGTTGTGATCTGTATAGTCACAGCGTGTACAAATAACAAGGCTATATGAGACAGAGACCATTTTTAATCGTATAAATACTGGGAACTATATTCTCACTAGGCGTAGGAGCACAGTTAACGTTACTTGGGCGGAGTGGCTACTTGGGCGGAGTGATTAGCGCAGCACACGAGACGCGCCGTGGTGATGAGCAGAGTGTTCGCTCAGAGTTGGAGTAATAGAGTCAGCAATTACTAGATAGTACATTTATAGTGTACATTCATGGGTGTTTGCTGTATTGTAAAGAGCTGCGACAATAAACAGGGGAGACCAGGTAATACTATGATGTTTCATAGAATTCCAACCCAAAACGCTGACCTGATGAATCGATGGCTACTTGCTCTGGAAATAGATCCGAACACACCTGTAAACGCCTTCACGAAATATTTCGTTTGCTCTGAACATTTTACTGTGGACGACTATTTTGGAAAAATGCAAGTTGCCACACGGACCATGAAACGTGTGCTAAAGGATACAGCCATCCCATCGATAATAAAGACAGGACAAATTGGATCACCTGTTGCTGCGGTAAGTGTTCCGTTATGTTTTGAGATGACTAACATTAGCCATGCTGTAACAGTGCCATGCTAATGTAATATAACCTTAGTAGTGACACTATTACGTGAATAGGGGCTCCGTGTCTCCCCTTTATTGTTATTATTGTGTTGTCATGAACACACTGCTCGTGATCATTATAACAAAATCACTTACTTGGTGGACAGCTGACCATTAGGTTCACTCGGCATAGGCCGTTTCTTCCAGTTGATCTTGTCACAATGGGGAAAAAAAGTGACAACTGCCGGTAGTATTAGGGCAGAGAAATCTTCCGTGGTAGTGACGCAAATATTTTGATTGTCATCAAGCCTTGACATTAATGGCAATACCCGGTCCCATTCATTACATCAAAGGCACTCGGTTCTGTCGGCATAGGTTGGCATGTTCCACATTTTCACAGCACCAGTCTGTGTTCGTTCTGATTCTCCCTTCAACATCTTGTCTTACAGCTTTCAAAGTTTGTTACTCATTGTCTGTGTATTCTGGCTCAAAACTATATGGTTCTGGTTCTTGGTTTGATACACAGTAAAATTCCTCTGAGTCTGACAATTCCTCAAAGTCAGCCATGATCACGAGTCACATTTAGCAAGTTAGTCACGTTTGTTTGCTTACGGAACCATCAACAGCGCGTCTAGTGTGCTGCGCTAATCACTCCGCCCAAGTAACGTTAGCTGCGCTCCTACGCCTAGTGAGAATATATAGTTCCCAGAATTTATACGATTAAAAATGGTCTCTGTCTCATATAGCCTTGTTATTTGTACTTGCTGTGACTATACAGATCACAACACATAAATAGTAAAATGTTTGCATTATTTTGTGACTTATTGGGATTACTATGCTAACAGTATCCATTTACATCCAGTCTTTGTGCTAAGCTAGGCTAGCGGTGGGTGCGTCAAATAACACTTATAGAATGCACAGAAATGAAAAAGGTATGTATGGACTTATCTAACTCTGGGGCATATTGTGAATAAGCTAAAGTCCCAAAAAGTCAGAGTGTTCCTTTAAGAAGTGTCTGGCTGTTGTCCTGGCATCTTTATCTGATGGTGTTAAACAGTTTGCTTATGTTAGTCCACCAAGATCCAATCACAATAAAGCAAACCTTTGTCCACAATAATGGTCAGAGATGGGCCCTGCCATAAACTGGGCCCTGGAATGTGCTGTACATGACGGTATGTATGGGAACATTATAAGTAACATTATGGCAACATCACTCTTGTTATAGGATAACATGCCATATATTACACTTCCATATGAGGCATCTCGATTCAGTGACAAATTCAATGAGCCATGCCTGTAAAAGCACAATTATAGCTAATTTTTTACACACATATAAGATTTATATATATGTGTGTCGTAATAAGTGATTTTTATGATTTAATAAAATAAGTGATTTTTATGATTTATATATATGTGTGTCGTAATAAGTAATAATATGTGTGTCGTAATAAGTGTAGATGGGGTCAGCGAATGTCGACTCTAAGGTTCTGACTGCTGCTATGTGTTCTTTCTAATTAGAATAACATTATCACCGCAGATCCGGGCAAAAGCTGCTGGGACTGGAGCGGGTCTGTGTGAGTAGATCTCATTAAGCCGGCATAGACTCAAATGCGCAAACAGATGTGTGGATTTGTGCACTTGGCACGGGCAGGCGAGCCTCTCAATGCAGCCAAATCCGCAGGCATGAGATTCAATACGCTTTAGTTTTTCATGGCAAAACGCCCATGACTCAAATACATTCACTCTAATTTCTGTCTTCCCTTCTCTGCCATTTTTTCTTTCTTTCTTCCTTTCTTTCATTCTCAGGGGCTTTGTTTTTCAACTTCTCACCTCCATATAACTCCGGCAGCCCACGCGCAGTGCGAGTACACCGGCCAGCGGGTTGGCGTATTATCAGCGTGGCAATGTGACGTGCTCTGATTAGAGGAACTTTGCGCTGCAGGATGACTGAGATTAGAGAACCGTGTGAAGCAAAGGGAAATGTCAGCCACTGGTTTAAAGCGTTCATGCTTTAGCTGGAAAAATACAGCAGCTTTCTTGGGGTCGCAGCATGAGCTCGAAGTGCACGGGGTCGCGGGCGCAGGAGCCCTGTGCGGTCTTGTGTCCGCCGGCACGGGCAATAATGAGATGTAATGGCACTTCATCAAGCGTTATCAATAGGGGAAATAATACGGACACGGTCAGCGAATGTACCGCAAACTCTTTGAGTGACTTGGAGGACAATTACACAAGATCCGCAGCAGACAGGCCATAATTACAAATCCATTTACAGGGCACTGAGAATAATGAGGAAACTGCAGAGGTGAAGAGTTTTTCCCTTCTCTCCTATGCAGCCAGTTAATGTCTTTAAATGAGGACAAAGCACATATGTTCAGCTAATGCAGCAGAAACTTTATGATGAAAGTCTTGATATCGGTCCCTATACGGGAGATTATTAAAGGTGGAGCTCTGAAAAACTTCAGGAAAGAGTTGTCTCATGAAATGTGTGCTTGTAAAGAGCCAGGTGCTCCTCTGAGGGGCTGTGCCTTTATTTCAGAGCAGAGATTTGTAGGATGAGACAACTCAACAGGCTGAACCTTAAACTGAAGTTATTCTAGAAACTGGCTCAGATGAAGGCACTCATAACATTGAATGATTTATCAGAGCATTGATGAAGCAGATATTGTCCTCTTTTGAAAGGCCAAACAAAGTAGTTTTGCTTTCACAGTGAAACACACAGCATCTATACGACATGGCAGCATCTTCACAGATTCTACTGTTTCTGGGGTAAAAACATGTTGATTTATATATATATTTCTTTTCATAGTCAGAACTTTATTATGGTTAAAACGAGAATTAATTTCAAAATTAAACCCACCCTTTGACATTTAGCTTCTTTCTTCCATTAATTTATTTATTATTGTTTGTGTGTGAGATAAAAAAATAGTCAGGCTTCATTCCTGTAGATCTATCACAGTATTGTGATATAAAGATGGAGGTGATGGATCTAAGTAATGGACATTTATTCATAAAATAATGCAACACAACCACATATAGTGCAAGAACAATAGATAAGTGAACTGAATAAAACATGGGGGTTAAATACACAGAGAAATATTAGAGCCAAAACAAGCTAATAGGGCTTAGGCATCATGACGTCATTACTTGCCGTGGCCGCCACGTTGATGGCCTCCTTTACTGCTACTCGGACTATGGCGCAGTGTTTAGACATACTCCCTCTCATCCGTGTGTCTTAATTTGATTAATTAAAAATCCCATGGTAAACCGTTGCTGTATTGTGGGGTGTAATAGCGCAACACATAATCGCCACGGGGAAAACAAAATTAGAATGGATTAACTTTACACCGCTTTCCTGCTTGGAGGCACGACCACAGAGACCATAACATCTGAAAATTAATTTATATAGCTTAAGTCAACATTGAAAATAAGGGTAATTTTAACATTCATCTTTTTGTTGCTATCTCTCTGCTGACAGCAAAAATTTGTACTACAAAACTGCTGCATTAACTAACGTTAAGCGATTTGTGAAGCTAGGTCTGACGTGACTTTAGTACCATGCTTTGAAAACATCTGTTTCGCTGGAAGGGCAAGGAGTAGCAACAGGACATTAACACAGAGTCTTGACGTGTCTGATTAAAGGCTAACGGGATATTTTACAGTAAAATACTAAAACGGGAAGACAGCGGGAAAGGACTCAAATACGTGAGAACCCCGGAAAAAACGGGAGGGTTGACAGCTACTAACTACACTTTTGAAACACATTGTTAAAAGTCCATGTGTAGCATTCCCAGCTGAACAGATGCACTTTACTCTCAGAAACTGATGTTTACAAAGGGTTTAATCTTCAAAAACACCGTAAGAGCTGAATAAAACAAACAAACAAACAAAGTGTCATTAGACATCTTCCTGCAAATTGTAAATAAATGTCCTATACCTATAAACTAATAGATACACAGTTGCAATCTGATTGACCTACATCATAAATTGTATGACAATAAATCACATTTTTAGTATACAGGCTAATGTAATAACCTTGCCTTACTGTACTGTAGTAAGCCTGAATAATATGAATTATTTTAACACTGTCAGTAACCATATTTAATGCAGATACAGCACCAACGAATAAATGAGTTTTAAACAACTGACAAACTTCTTTCAAAGTGCTACTTATATGACCCATTTGATTTTATAAATCACATCAATGTCCTTTTAAAGTTCAATGAGAACTATATGTTAATTAATTAATTTTGGTAGAACTGATGACATCAAATTAGTGCGAAAAACATAAAACATAAAATGACCAAATAAAGTCCTGATTTACTGTAAACAATCCACCTGGTGTGCAAACCAAGAAAAACTGTAACATTGACGAGGAAATAATACAGTAACCATGAATCACACTCTCTCTGAATAACAACATTAGCAAGTGAAATGGTCATCACTGATATTCGAAACTTGCATATATGCTAACAACCAGCTAAACGTTAGTTAATAGCTTCAGAGGTAATCGCTAAAATAAACACTTCAAAGTCTTTCAAAGTTTACCACACAGCATGAAATTAAAACGATACCTTGTGCCCTTCATCAGCCAGGAGCTAAGAGATAGGGAGAAACCTTTAACCGTATATATGTAGAGCGTGCACCCAAAAGTTCATCCTTCTTCTCTGGTAACGTTAGTCAGAATGACGCTTCACGTACAAAAAAGTGCGCCAATGTACACACATAGCACCACTTCACTTCCTTTTTCAAATTTCAAAATAAAAGCGTGAGGCAAGAAACAAACACTCTTGAAAAACAAACAGGAACACAATGTCCGCATTAAGCACTATGCAAAAATCACCAGACAACCAAAACAAACAAATAAATAGTTCTTGAGTGACATTTGCCTCGATTTAATAATAAAGTCCTTTTTTGACTATTCCATGGCAACACCGCCCTCTGTGGCTGGAAGTAAAGGTGTCGACCCACTTCAATGCTTGGGGGATTTAATGGTCATTTACACTCCCACCAAAACATGAGTGATTTGTATGACATTAAGGAATATAAATTACAAATGTTTTTCAAATGAAAATGATCTTTTACTTTAAGAAATGGACATAAAGTGTCCATACTAAGGCATTTCTAGAATTCAAGTAATATAAAGAAAAGGATACACTTGGTTGCTCTTGGTAGGAGCTAGACGGTCTCTAGCAACAGGATCAGCTTCTGGACTGGGCGTTCAATGACAGACAGCTTGTTGAGGCGACGACCATCCGTTTCCAGATTTCGGTCACCAAGGCATACTTTTACTCTTCTCACAAGCCCGTCTTTATCTGTAGTAGTCTCTGTAACTCTGGCCAACCGCCACTCATTTCTGGGCAGATCATCAATCTTTTCCATGACAATGTCTCCTACTTGCAGGTTTCTCTTTACTGTGTGCCAGCGCTGTCTGATGGCAATGTTGGATAGATACTCCTTACGCCAACGACTCCAAAACTGCTCTGCAAGGTACTGAACATGACGCCACCTTTTCCTTGCATAGATGTCTTCTCTGATGAATCTGCCTGGTGGTGGTAATGCTGGAATAGACTTCATAGTAAGCAGGTTATTAGGGGTGAGAGGTGCAAGACTGTTGGGGTCGTTTAAGTTATCAACTGAGAGTGGTCTACTGTTTACGATCGCCATAGCTTCATAAAAGAATGTCCGCAGTGATGCATCGTCCAGTCTGCCAGAATAGAGTGAGAGAGTTGAGCGAAGAACATTCCTCACTGTTCTGATTTGTCTCTCCCATACCCCACCAGCATGACTTGAATGGGGCGCATTTAGGACAAAATCGCACTGTTTTTCAGCTAAGAACACTGTCAAACGATCAGCATCAATCTCCTTGAGAGCATTTTTCAGCTCATTCTTGGCTCCTACAAAGTTGGTGCCTTGGTCACACTTGATTTGGCGCACTGCTCCCCGCAATGCAATGAAACAGCGTAAGCCATTGATGAAAGCATCTGTAGACATGTCATCTAGCATTTCTATATGAATAGCTCTGGAGCTGAAACACGTGAAGAGGAGGCCGTACCTTTTATGATCCTTCCGACCGTGTTTAGTGATAAAGGGACGAAAGCAGTCCATACCACAGTACGTAAACGGTGGGGATGGATTCGTACGCTCTGAAGGGAGGTCGGCCATTCTTTGTTCTTCTGTGGGTCTCCTGAGCTTCCGACATGTCACACAGTGATGCACATGGGATGCTACTGCTCTGCTAATTCCTGGAATCCAGTAGCCTTGTGATCTGATCTCATTAATTGTGAGACCCTTTCCTTGGTGCTTGACATTCTCATGACATTGAGAGATGATCATCTTCGTTATGTGGTGATCTTTAGGAATGATCACTGGGTGTTTGATTGAGTTGGGTAAAGATGCATCACAAAGTCTTCCTCCTACCTTGAGTACTCCTTCTTGATCCAGGAAGGCATCAAGATGATACAGCTTGCTGCCAGGTGACAGCTGGGTCCCCTTGCTCAATAACTTGATATCCTCTGGATGGGTGTTTCTTTGTAAATCTTTAATGATGATGCGTTTAGCATCTTCTCGTTCAGCTACCGTACTGTGGCTGCTGGATTTGTCCCCTTTGGCTCGTCGAATGAGGCGAGCCACAGCTTGGACAGCTCCAGACCACGAAGACAGCTTTGACAAGCGGTCTGAGAGGCTGACTTCTGTTGCTTGTGCACTCAGTGTCTGAGCCTGTCTCACTTCAGGATCTCCAATCGTTAGTGCTGTGTCAATATCTGCAACAGGAGGTATATCCTTCTTCCATAAGAATCCTGGCCCTGTCAACCAATTAGATGTAAGAATCTCACCAGCGTTTAAACCTCTCGACGCATGGTCAGCAGGGTTTTCATTAGTGGGAACATATCTCCACTGTTGAGGAGTAGTGCTGAGATGTATCTTTTGCACTCTGTTCGCCACAAATGTGTGAAAACGGCGTGCTTCGTTGTTTATGTATCCCAAAACCACTTGGGAGTCGGTCCAGAAGTGCTCTTCTATGTCTGCATATTGTAGCTCCCGTTTAAGCATATTGCTCATGGCAACTGAGATGACAGCAGCTGTCAATTCGAGCCTGGGGATGGTCTGGACCTTAATGGGAGCAACTCTGGATTTACCGATGACCAGGGCACAATGGATATTTCCTTCTTTGCTTGTGAGTCTCAAATAGGTACACTGGCCATATCCGCTGTTGCTCGCATCAGAGAAGTGATGAAGTTCCCTTTTGATGACCTTTCCAAAGTTTGCAGGCACATAGCAGCGGGGTATACTGATCTTTTCCAAGTTCACAAGATCTGCTTTCCAATGCTCCCAGCTAGGCTGCAATTCTTTAGGAAGGGGGTCATCCCAGCCTGTTCCGTTTCTGCACATTTCCTGAAGCACTAGTTTTCCACTGAGCAGGAAAGGAGCAATAAAGCCCAGTGGATCATACAGAGACGCAACTGTGGATAGTATGCCACGGCGTGTTGCTGGCTGGTCTTTGAGGTCAACAGAGAATCTGAAGTTGTCAGAATCAATGTGCCAGTGGATCCCTAAAGCTCTCTCTAAAGGTGTGTCATCGAAGCTGAGGTCAAGCGCCTTTACTTCAACAGCTCGTTCAGAAATTGGAATGCTATCCAGGACAACTTTGTCATTTGAAATAAATTTGTGCAGTCTAAGACCACCTGAGGCACACAGTTGTCGAGCTTCTCTTGCTACCTGGATAGCTTCTTCTGTGCTGACTACACTGGTGACACCGTCATCTACATAAAAGTCTTTTGTGATGAATTTTGAGCCAAGAGGATACATACCCTCATTCTCCTTAGCAAGATGTTTCAGACCATAGTTGGCGCATCCAGGTGATGAGGTTGCACCAAAAAGATGGACCTTCATGCGGTATTCATGTGGGTGTAAAGCTAAGTCTCCATTTTTCCACCAGAGAAAACGGAGGTAGTTTCGATCTGCTTCTTCCACGTGAAATTGGTGAAACATCTTTTCAACATCGCACATAAGGGCAATGGGATGTTGTCTGAATCTTACAAGAACACCAGTCAGATTATTCATTAAATCTGGGCCTTGGAGCAAGTGGTCATTGAGGCTGGTTCCCTGGTACTTGGCGGAGCAGTCGAAGACAACACGGAGCTTGTCTGGCTTCTTAGGGTGGTACACCCCATGATGAGGGATGTACCACTTCTCTCCATCCTTTCCTTCATCATGCACTTCTTCTGCATCACCTCTTTCAATGACCTCTTCCATAAACCTCACATAGTGTTCCTTGTACTTTTCATCTTTCAGCAATTTCCTTTTAAGATGATTGAGCCTTACAATGGCCAGCTGCTTATTGTTAAGGAAATTAGGTCTTCTTTTGAAGGGAAGAGGCATCTCGTAATGCCCGTGGTCATTCTTCCTTATGCCTTGCTGCAGTTTGGTCAAAAAGAGGATGTCATCCTGTGACACAGTTTTATCATCTTCACCAGCGTCTTTGAAGTCAGACTCCAATACTTTAATAACATCTGCTGGGGTCACTGGAGGGAGCACTTTTATGCTGACTCTATGACAGATGGTGTTGAAGCTTTGTGATTCATTGTGTGAAGACAGGCGACCAACAATGCTCCATCCTAGGTCTGTATGGACTGCATAAGGTTCATCGTCTCCTCCTAAAATCACCTGTTTTGGTGCCAAAGCCTTTGGACAGTTGTAGCCTATCAGGAGACCAACCTCACAATCCTGCAGAGCTGGAATTTTATCCACTATTGTAGAGAGATGCTTCCAATGTCATGCTGTGTCACAAGTAGGGATATGAGTACGGTTCACTGGAATGGAGTCCTTAGTGTAGGCAGGGGGCAGGTTGAGGACAACGGAGGAGCTGTACCCTCTTACTTTAAGACCTGACACCCTTTCACTCGGCATGACAAGATCCTTTGCAGTCATGGTTGTCAACTTCAGTCTCACCGGACAGGAGTCAGCTTGTAACTTAATGCTCAGCTCTCTGTCGACAAACACAGTATCACTCTGGGTGTCAAGCAGAGCATAAACAAGTTTTTCAGAGCCTGGATTCCTCTCGGTTGACACCCACACTGGCACGATCATTGAAGTATTGGTGGATGGCTCATTATTCTCTACTTTGTGAGATGTAGAAGTAGTTATCTCTGTGTCACCTTGGTTTGAAACTGGTGCAGAGTTGACTTTCTTTGTATAGTTTTCATCATGTAGACACGTTGGATGTCTACCTCTACAGGTGTCACAGGACAGACGGTGACGGCAGTCTTTTGCGCTGTGGCCTGGTTTCATGCAACCATAGCAGAGTTTGTTATCCTTCACATATTTCCGTTTCTCTTCTAATGATTTCGCCACAAATTTAGGACAGTTGTGAATCTTATGCTTGTCGTCCTTGCAGAAGAAACACATTTTGAAATTCCCTTTAGTGGGCTTTTGTTCGTTTTCGTCATTTTCTTTATTTTCTGTGGCTGTTTGAATGTGAAAGACGTTAGCCCTGTTCCTTTTACTGTCCTTAAGGTTCCGTTTTTCTGAAGTAGGGTCAGAGGCACGAAGAGCACTGAAGGAGGTTACAGGATTACAAGAAATCTCTGCTTCCATCGACATGAAGGTCACAAAATCTATAAACTTTGGAAAGTCATGAGTCTCAATCAGTGTCTGCGTGACCTGACGGTTCCAACGTGCTGCTGCCCAATCTGGTAATTTGTGTACAAGTTTCTGATTTTCATCACAATCATTTAATATTTCAAGCCCTTTGACATGAGGCATAGCTTGATGACAAGCATTCAAGAAGTCAGAGAATTCTCTGAAACCTTCAGCATCCCTAGGATGAATCTTAGGCCATTTGGCTAGTTTTTCCCTGAATGCCTTTTGTATAGCAAATGGCTGTCCATACCGTTGGTTCAGCTTGTTCCACGCATCATTATAAGCCTCATTATCATTCCTGTAGAAGATACCATCAAGAGACTTACGAGCTGGACCGCCAACGTACCTTTTTAAATAGTGCAGCTTGTCAGCAAAAGAAATGGCCTTTCCATCAATGAGTGACACAAATGCAGCCTTCCACTCAATGAACTGGATAGGATCACCGTTGAACACAGATGGTTCTGTTGCAGGCAGCCTGTTCAGAGCTATGCTATCTTGGACAGCTTGAGCGAGATAAGATATATCAGATCTTGGAGGTGAGGATTTTGCTGTGAAGTCAGTAGGACGCGTTGCTGTGATGTTGGTAGGACATTGAATAGGAAATGGAACCAAATGCTGTTGTGGCGTTACACTCACATCCTGCTGTTCCCCTAAATTTGAATCTGAAGAATGAATGCTGTCTTCTTGTGCCATTTCTTGATCATAGGCCTGCAGTCTGGCTCTAGCTGCTTTTAGATCCTTCTCTACCTTTAGTTTTTCCAGTTCACACTTCTGAGCTTCGATCTCTTGTATCATTGAGTATTCTGCTTCTTTGGCTGCTAATTCAGCTGCTGCATCCGCTCGCTTAGCTGCAATGGACATAACTGTAGACCTTGATGATGTGGGGTGTGAGACTGTGGATCCGTAGACAGAGCGAGCATAATCGTGATGGAGTATCTCACGAAGACTGTGTTTTACATTTTCTCTGTCAAAGTCCTCAAGGCATGCCATTCTGTCAAAAATTATCTTCGAAATATCTTTTGTCACAGCTTCACAAGTATCAATTCTGCGTCTAGTGTCACTGGATGGAGCGATGTGATCTCTAATTTCCAGGTAGACGTGCATGACATCATCCCTTCCCTTCTCAAGTGTATTAATAAGCGCTACCAGTTGGCTCTCACTAATGTCTGTTTTTAGCTCTTCCCTTGTGTTGCGAGCCAGGACCTTCCATTGTTCGTACAGCTGAATCAATCTTTTCTCCTTTTTCAGGGCCTCACCTTCTTTAAATACACGCATCTTTTCCGTGGGTTTCCGTTGTCGACCAGATCGATGAAGCTCCTCCTCTTCCGTTCTATTATAAGGGGCCTCCACGTGCTGGTCTGGTTCTTTATTTTCAGAAGCATCCATTTTCTTTAAAGAAGTGCCACTGACTTAGATCTCCAGACTAAATCCTTTGGTTGTCATTAAACAGCTTTCAGATATGTGGTGGGACTGATGAGGTGTAGCTGGTATTTATTTATTTTTTTGGTAAAGCACTTACTCTCCAGAGTAAGGGCAAGCTCTTACTGTAGCATTCCCAGCTGAACAGATGCACTTTACTCTCAGAAACTGATGTTTACAAAGGGTTTAATCTTCAAAAACACCGTAAGAGCTGAATAAAACAAACAAACAAACAAAGTGTCATTAGACATCTTCCTGCAAATTGTAAATAAATGTCCTATACCTATAAACTAATAGATACACAGTTGCAATCTGATTGACCTACATCATAAATTGTATGACAATAAATCACATTTTTAGTATACAGGCTAATGTAATAACCTTGCCTTACTGTACTGTAGTAAGCCTGAATAATATGAATTATTTTAACACTGTCAGTAACCATATTTAATGCAGATACAGCACCAACGAATAAATGAGTTTTAAACAACTGACAAACTTCTTTCAAAGTGCTACTTATATGACCCATTTGATTTTATAAATCACATCAATGTCCTTTTAAAGTTCAATGAGAACTATATGTTAATTAATTAATTTTGGTAGAACTGATGACATCAAATTAGTGCGAAAAACATAAAACATAAAATGACCAAATAAAGTCCTGATTTACTGTAAACAATCCACCTGGTGTGCAAACCAAGAAAAACTGTAACATTGACGAGGAAATAATACAGTAACCATGAATCACACTCTCTCTGAATAACAACATTAGCAAGTGAAATGGTCATCACTGATATTCGAAACTTGCATATATGCTAACAACCAGCTAAACGTTAGTTAATAGCTTCAGAGGTAATCGCTAAAATAAACACTTCAAAGTCTTTCAAAGTTTACCACACAGCATGAAATTAAAACGATACCTTGTGCCCTTCATCAGCCAGGAGCTAAGAGATAGGGAGAAACCTTTAACCGTATATATGTAGAGCGTGCACCCAAAAGTTCATCCTTCTTCTCTGGTAACGTTAGTCAGAATGACGCTTCACGTACAAAAAAGTGCGCCAATGTACACACATAGCACCACTTCTCTTCCTTTTTCAAATTTCAAAATAAAAGCGTGAGGCAAGAAACAAACACTCTTGAAAAACAAACAGGAACACAATGTCCGCATTAAGCACTATGCAAAAATCACCAGACAACCAAAACAAACAAATAAATAGTTCTTGAGTGACATTTGCCTCGATTTAATAATAAAGTCCTTTTTTGACTATTCCATGGCAACACCGCCCTCTGTGGCTGGAAGTAAAGGTGTCGACCCACTTCAATGCTTGGGGGATTTAATGGTCATTTACACCATGTGTGAATGGTTGTTAGCACTAACGGTTACTAAACTAGCAGCTAGGTAGAGCACAGATTACTGTATACTGTTTGCCACTGTTCTGGCTGTCCCTATTTAGCGTATCCCTATAAATCCTACAACCTTTTCGTGATTTTAACAACTTTTTTCTTTCTCCCAACTCTGCTTTTCTCGTTCAACTTGCTGTATGTTTACATTCGCGAGGCCAGTAACAGGGCCGCCACGTCCCAGAATGCAACTCGGCGCCCAAGCCCTATTAACTAGACACATTTGTGAGACCTGATGAACACAGACAAAGGAGACTATGATAATCTAGAAACAGTGCAAGCTAACAGAATACATTTTACATTTAGCTGACGCTTTTATCCAAAGCAACTTACAAACTTATATATATCAGAGGTCGCACACCTCTGGAGCAGCTAGAGGTTAAGTGTCTTGCTCAGGGACACATTGGTGTCTCACAGTGGAGTCGAACCCAGGTCTCTCCGACCAATAGCATGCGTCTTATCCACTGCGCCACCACCACCAGAATAACTCAATGAGCAACAAAAACAAACAAACTTTAAGTTTTGAAGAAACAAAACATAAGATCACTGCAATTTATTGCGATTTAATTTTTGTTTTAAAAAGTTGCATTCACAATCTACTTAAGGAGGCATATTAGAATAATCATGATACATCTGTTTAGTTTGATTTAAAGATTTTCATCCCAGCATCAGCTAGTCTCATGTCATGTGTAGCACATTTCCACTATCTTGTTCTCAGTACTTCACGTAATTTCCTCGGTTCTGGAATGTACTGCGATGCCTTGTGATGTCCAATGAGAAAAACTATCAGAGATCCAACAGAGGACGGTAGGCATCAGTCACTGCACGCGTACTCCCAGTACGAGCCAATTCAAAAAGCAATTATCTCAGTGTGTACTCCTGGGCCAATGAATAGACTGTTTCTAAAGTGCCATATTAACCTAGTTAAGAAGCATCGATTGGGGTCCCTGTCCAAACGAAGAGGCACAAGAAAGTGTTGGAAACTGAGACGGTGAGAGAGATCCTACAGTTGTAATGAGGTCTTGAACAGGAGGGGACTCTATTCTTCAGTGCTGTTTGGGCTCTTGAACTCCAGCAAATGTCTCACTGTCCCTCATTCACTCCAGTATCTGTGCCTATCTTTCTGTCTTATTTCAAATTGATGCATATATCATATTTATAAAAACATATAAAAACATCAATCTTTGAAAATATTTGAGTGTTATGAGAATATTTAAGGTTTATGTTTAAATAAAAAATGTTCAATGTTCAAATTTGGTCCTTTTTTTTAAAAGAAATTCATACAATAAAATACCATTTTGTGGCTCTTTAATGTGTTGTGACAGATCGTTGTTTTGCCTTAGTTCAAGCGGCACAAGAACCGATCATCTCTTCCTCTTTATTAGATATAACATGAAATATGAATAAATATTTGAAGGAATTTTATTTCAACTGCAGAAAGACAGACAGTTTTTCAAGTTCAAGTCCACCTACGTGAATCTACTCTAGTCTCCTGTCTGCACTGTTTGGCGGACGTAATAGCAGATTTGGCATTATGATTGGTCAGATCACCTGTCAATCAAACTCCCGGTGAAGTGAGAATTACAATTGCCGGCAGCCATATCACCCTGGAGCCCAAGACCGGTTGCCCACTGAAGCTAAACAGGGCTGAGCCTGGTCAGTACCTGGATGGGAGACCTCCTCAGAAAACTAGGTTGCTGCTGGAAGAGGTGCTAGTGAGGCCAGCAGGGGGCGCTCACCCTGTGGTCTGTGTGGGTCCTAGCGCCCCAGTGTAGTGATGGGGACACTATACTGTCAACAAGCACCGTCCTTCGGATGAGACGTTAAACCGAGGTCCTGACTCTCTGTGGTCATTAAAAATCCCAGGATGTCTTTCGAAAGGAGTAGAGGTGTGACCTCGGCATCCTGGCTAAATTCGCCCATCGGCCTCTGACCATCATGGCCTCCTAACAATCCCCATATCTGCTGATTGGCTTCATCACTCTGTCTCCTCTCCACCAGTAAGCTGGTATGTGGTGGGTGTTCTGGCGCACTATGGCTGCCGTCGCATCATCATCCAGGTGGATGCTGCACACTGGTGGTGGATGAGGAGACCATGACCATGTAAGCGCTTTGAGTGTCTAGAAAAGTGCTATATAAATGTAAGGTATTATTATTATTATTACACCGGCTGTTTAAAGTGGCTCAAAGTTGATATGAATGCATTTACACTGTAATTTAAACTGCACAAATAATGCTGTGAATATGATGTCTTAAAAAAATAATAGTGAATTATAAAATTATTAAAAAATTATGTTTACAAATATGAAACTAAAACCACCAGTTTGTGGCAGCAAGACACTGTCTTTATGAGTGAGTCACTGAATCATTAATTTAACCTTTTTGTTTAAAAACTGGATTTATTCAGTGACAAATCATCACACACTGTTATTCTGAGATGTGCAATGGTTCTGCTTTGGCTTTGTTTTGGAACTATTTTCATTGGCAAAGAGCGAAAAGAGACAATATTGTGTAATTTTTATATATATATATATATATATATATATATATATATATATATATATATATATATATATATATTACATTTAACATTTATTTTCTCCCATCTCTTCCATCTTTATTTGACACTCTAACTTTAGCACTCACTATTCTAATTCTACTCTTAAAAAAAAAAATCTAACTACCTTTCTAATCTTTTTGTATTGTATTTCCTTTGCATTTATTATACAATTATATATAAAAAATACCTCTAACACTAGCTTGCTCTATTATTTCTCTATCCTATCTGTTTTCTTTATATTTATTATATTATTTAAAAGCTCATGCTATGTGTACTGTGTTAAGCTAACTGAGACTTATTATAGCACTTATATATCATTGCTCTTTTTGTTGTTTTTGATTGCTTCCACTTCATCTGTAAGTCGCTTTGGATAAAAGCATCTGCTAAATGACTAAATGAACATTTACATTTACATTTAAAAAAAAAAAAAAAAGTATCACAACAGCAGTTCATATAACTTATGGACTATATTTCAATAATTTTGGGGCATTTAAAAACTTTTTCTGAGAATCAGAGTGTTTTTTTTTTATTATTATTATTATTATTTGTTTTTTCTCTGAAAATCATCCTACCTTATTTTCAAATTCTTAAAAAGCACATCAAGGTTGGATATGAATGGCATGCTTCATCACTGGCCCTTGTCTGCCATTAAAATTCTTTAATTTTTTTTATTTATTTTTTTAGATTAAATAGCCCTTTGTAGGGGCTTTATGGTCAATGAAAACAGTAATTTTGTTCACAATAGAATGGTGTATAGTGATAATTGCCAAATGAATCGAGTTTTACAAGGGCAGGCCAGAGAATGCCAATGAAAACTCATTTGAGAGCGAGCCAATTAACTAATGAATGTATCCAGTGTGAATCAGAGTTACAATAAGAGAGAAAGCAAGCGTGAGCGGGGATGGACGGGCGGCCGGGCAGAGCCGATGACCTCCTTTCCCACTCCTGTCAATCAAACGGCCCCTCTGCTGAACTGATGGAGGTCAAAGATGGATGTGGACCAAAAGGAAAGTCCATCTGACAGACAACAATCTCTCATCTGTGCTTCATGTGGAGGGAGGAGTGCGAAATGAAGAGTGGATGAGCACAGCAGAATCAGATGGATGACAAGGTAGTCCAGTTAAAGATGGTCCAGCAATCTCTCGGTTCACATCAGTAACACACACATGCTTGTGCTCTTCCTGTTTTATAGGGCCAGTTTTGCAATTAGAAATATTGGTGACAGCAGATTTCAAAGAATGCAACTGAGAGAGAGAGAGAGATTAATGCAGCTGTGTGTGTGTGTGTGTGTGTGTGTGTAGATGGCAGAGTGATTATCTTCATGTTTACGTGTGCATGATGGCACATAGTGTGCATAGTTTGCCCTTTTACACACTCATACACGCATTTACACACATAGCTTTAAAGTGGGTATGAAATAAAAAAATTGCCCTTTCTGTTTTTTTTTTTTATTTTAATCTAAAAAAGAGATAACTGAATTTTCAGTCTTCTCATGATTTATGCAGGACTAAATTAGTTAAACTAAGTTATTAACTTAATTAATTTACATTGACTAACAAAATGTTTTTGCTTTATTTTAATTGAAATTTTAAATACTAAGGTGTACACACACACACACTATATATATATATATATACAGTATATTAAAGTATATATAGCGTAACTCATTTGTAAGCGTAACGTGTCTGTCTGTGTGTGTGTGTGTGTGTGTGTGTGTGTAGGCCTATACAGGTATATATTGTTCTACATTACAGTAATATTTTGACTTATACTGTATCTAGAGGAAAATACAGTAAATCAAAACTGGAAGTTTGAACCAAATCAAAATGTAATTTATGGAAAACTAGTAAATGTGTCCATAACAAATTGAAGTAATTAATTTTATTTTTTTAAGTTGGCCTGTCTTTTTCTTTTTTTTGTGTTTTGTTGTGTTGTGTTATGGTTCAATGTATGTCATTGTGTAGCGTGGGGTTGGGCTGCGTTGTCTTTATTGTTCTTAATGACAGAAAGATCGAGACAGACAAACATTAAGCACTTCCATAAGAGAGCATCAGGAATAATTTGCTCACATAAAACTTATTTAGAAATCCACTGTTTCATATCAAATGTCTGAAGAAAATATGAGTGGTACAAAACTCACCACTACAATAAAATGGTTTCTAGAGGGTCGCTATGTAGATTTCTGACCTATTTGTGATATTATAATTAATTTATTTGTTCGTTTACTGCTGTTTTCCGATCTCTGTCCTATTTTGACACTTACTGTGCATCACCTAAAATGCTGTCTTTTCATTTTATAATATTATATGTTGTTGTTCATATAAAAAAATATTAAGAAACAATACTGAAAGATAAAACACTACTGATAACCTTACCAATAGAATGCTAAGAACTGGAAAATCTAAACTGTTTATAAACAAGCAGACATACAGTGTGTGTGTGTGTGTGTGTGTGTGTGTGTGTGTGTGTGTGTGTGTGTGTATGTGCCATGAATTTATGGTGATTGGGCTCTTGGGGACACACATACTCTTGAGTGTATACATTATTTTGACTCATTATATTTACATATATTTTCTCTTCAGCTGCTAAAATTTTGCATTAACGGAAATGAGAAAGCACTTTTCACTCGACTGCGAGCGGCCAATAGGGATATTATGATCAATCTCAAATCCAAAACACAATCAGAGCTGCATCCCTCCGCTGAATATCTCTCTCTTTCTCTATCTGTCTGGCAGTGAAAGTTATTCCGGCACATTAAACTGAATATAAACAAAGAGAGTATTGTGTGAGAGAAACAAAAGCCTCTGGCTCCAGCACGCGCGCACACACACACACACACACACACACTCCATGCCAACCTCATCCTTTTCCTCGTGCACCGTGAAGCAAGAGCTGTCGAGTCCTGGAACAAAGGAATCTGAGTCGGTATGGATATGATTAAAATGCGCTTACTGATTATGATTGATGCCATTGTGAAAATTAAAAAAGTGCACATATTAACTCACACTTCATCAGTTAACACACACATCAGGAATTTCTGTCTCTCAGACATCACTCTCTCCCCAATCTTCTGTTTATTAAACTTTACCTACATCATATTCTAGAATCTATCCACATATTTTGAAGGCAGGGTGCATAAAATATGATCTCTGAAGAATAAATAACTGAAAAAACCGTATCGGTCGAACGCTTATCAGAAAAGTGAAGTAGACGTGCTCATCAGTGTCTGTCATGTGTGTTTGTCACTATTATGTTCAGTTTAGTTCAGTTCCTGTCATGTCTTTTATAAGCTCTCATTAGTTACAATGGTTATTTTGGTTAGTTAATCTTTGTCCAGCTCTTCCTGTTTAGTTTCCTCATTTACCGTGTGTGTACTTATAGTCCTGATTCTGTTCTATCCTTTGTCCGTTATAATCTTGAGTTATGTGTTGTTCTACACCCGAATCCTCAGTGAAGTATATTTATCAATTTTCATATGAATATCAATATGATGTGATAGAAGAATGATGTACATTATATGAATGTCATGATTCTGCCTTCATGTCCTGACTTTTCTCTAGTCTTGAGGCAGGATCATGACAAACCCTTGTCTTTGGGCCATGTGCTTGTGTTGTCTCGTTCCCTTGCCCCGCCCCCCTTATCCTAGTCTTGTCGTGATTGCCTTATCTGTGCCACCTGTTGTGTCTTGATTAGTTCCCCTATTTAGATCCCCTAGTGTGCTCTGTCTCTTGGTCGGTTCATTGTTCCACTCTGAGATTGTTCCACACCGTGACTGTTCCTACTCGTGATTGTCTCCTTATGTGTTTCTACTTGTCAGCCTCGTGAGAGAGTGTATCCTTGTAACCCCTCTAAGAAGTCTTTGTATTACCGTGAGTGTAACTTAAACTTATTAAACTTGTTTTTTTGTTAATTTGTGTTGTTGGTTAATTTGGCAGTGTTGGTTTCTGTGGTAAGTGTTGGTTATATTTGTTTAAAACAAGGTCCAAGATCACCATTATGGTGACTTCAAAATAATAACAGTAGTAAGCAACTACATTTCTTACAGTGGTACAGTTAAATACAACTTTATAATGTGAATTCAAAGTAAAACAAGAACAGTAAATTACTGTAATGTTAGCATCATTCTGCTGTTTGTTTACAGTCGTTTGACCCAGGATGCATTGATTCCACAGCAAATTTCTGACTGTACTTATACATTGTAAAATAATACTGTGTAATCCAGTAAATTTCTTGCAATTTTTACAGTGTACATTTTACACCATAGGCAGATACACTTATCTTGTTTCAAGGATAACCTTTACTATTTTGTTTGTGCTTAAAACAATAAAGAACAATTTGCTAGTCTGATAAACTAGATAACGTTGAAAACAAGTAGTGTTATTGTAAACGATTTTGCTTTTAAAGTATTTTTTTAGGATTGTTTACATATTTTACTAGCAAACAAGCCAGAAATATGGATTAGAAAATGTATTTTATGCAGTATAGGGGTTATGATGTATATAAAAAAGCATCCAGCCGCAGTAATGTGTGTGTGTGTGTGTATGTGTGTGAGGAGCAGTAAGAGTGCTAATATTTATGCCTTCTCTGCCTCCCTCATTAACTTATGCAGCAGCCGAGGTGAAGAATGTGACATGTTAATTTCTCATGTTAAAGGCTCCTTTTTATTATCACCTTTCATGTGACAAGCTCTCATTTTGTTGCTATTCCAGTTGCTGGTGAAGATAATTACATGCTAGTTAATTGCGTAGAATTTGGATTGCAAATAGGACGGTTGGTCTTTGAAGTACAGATGAAGGCAGGTGAAGAGAATCACAGCCACCGTGCAGGAACTTCTTCAACAAAAAGTACCATATTACTATAGTGATGATACAGGTGGTTAATGATTACTATAGTTATGTGACGATGGATGGATTACCATTCTCTTGTACCATACTCATGCTAGTTTAAGTGTTTAAAGAAAACTGTTTTACTGCTGTATCATGGTACACATCCCCCCAAAAAACATGATTTTAGTAATGCATGTCTAGATCACCATGGTAGTGTCATCCCAACTAATGGAATATTCTCAGAACATTCTGGAAAGGTTCTGTGAAACTCTCACTTACTCTTAAAATACTCTGTAATATTTGGTCATACAGATAAATGTTAAAATTACAAATGACTTGCTTCTTGCGTCAGATCAAGGCTGCATCTAATTTATAGTTTTACTTGATCTGAGTGCTGTGTTCGACACCATAGATTATGACATACTCATAGATCGATTACAAAACTATACAGGTATTCAAGGGCAGGGCAAGGGCTCTTAGCGAAAGCTGTTTGCCCTGGGACCACACAAGGATCTGGCGCGCCAGCTTGTACAGGGGTCGTGAACACAGACCTCCTTGGTGGTTGATGTAAGAGACCACCGCTGTATTGTCGGTGCACACCAGCACATGGTGACCTCTTAGGTCTGGGCGAAAATGATTCAATGCTCAAAATACTACTAGCATCTCTAACCAGTTGATATGCCATGTCAGATGGCGACCACTCCACAGACCATGGGCAGGATGGTCGCTAGCATTACACGGCGACAAGGAGCTCCCAGCACCTCAGCACCCTGAGACAAGAACCAAGGCTTCATCCATGGCTTTGATCATGAATCCCACACCACACCCAGATAAGCGGTCCTCTGTAATGGAGAAAGAACACTTTTCTTGGCGTTTAATCTTAACCCCAACTTTTTTTGTGGGCGAGAACAACATCTCGATGCCGAACCACCATCTGCTCTGATTGATCCAAAATCAGCCAATTGTCTATATAATTTAGTATGCGGATGCCCTTGAGTCGCAGTGGAGCCAGCGCAGCATCCACACACTTTCGTGAAAGTTCGGGGTGAGAGTCCTAGGCCAAAAGGAAGAACTCGATACTGGTAAGCTTCACCCCTGAAAGCAAATCTTAGGAAATTCCTGTGATTGAGAAAGATGGAGATATGAAAATAAGCATCTTTTAGATCTATTGTGACAAACCAGTCCTCGGACCTGATCTGAGACACGACCTGCCTGATAGTAAGCATCTTGAACTTCAGTCCCATGACTGAGCAATTTAACTGATGCATATCTAAAATCAGACGCAACCCCCCATCCTTCTTTGGAACTAAAAAGTATCGGCTGTAGAACCCGGACTCTCTATCATGAGGAGGGACCACCTCGATGGCCTCCTTCCTCAAGAGGGTATTTACTTCCTGTTCCAATATCAGAGCCTGCTCGGGGCCCACTATTTTGGGAAACACCCTGTTGAAAGGTGGCAACGGAGCACTGAATTGAATTCAATAACCTTTTTCTACAGTCTGCAGGACCCAACGAAACACATTTGGCAGTAGCTTCCACGGTGCTAAATAGTCTACTAAGGGAACCAGTCTCTTGAGGCTGGTCTCTGATGTACTTTGAGCTGCTAGCTCGGTGCCCTGAAGCGGAGGACCATCTGGAAACAACTGAACTAGATGCTGTTGAGGGCTCTAAGGAGAGACAGACACTGTATAATGCGGTGCACCCCGCTCTTCCCCAGTAGGGGTAACCCTCAGCGGTCCTGCTTTTTGATGTTGGTTGTCAGGACCGCTTTGTCGAGGGCTTCCTGGACTGAAGCACAACCCTCAGATTGAGCCTCGTCTTAGAAGCCTCCTGCTTAGAGTGCCATCGACCTCGGTCCCGTTGCGGGGGAGCGCGAGAGGCGACGCTCACTTTTTGCACCTCTCTGTATGAGGAGCTGGTACACGGCCAGGGCTTCTCCCGCCCAGCAGCCCCCTGAGCTAGAGAACGGCAAGGGAGGAACCGCTGGAACGCCATCGCCTGTTTAAGAGCCTCCTGTTATCTGTCAACGATGGAATTGACGGCATTACCGAACAGACCAGAAGGCACAAGCGGGGCATCCATAAGGAAGACCCTGTTTTTATCTTTTAAATCAAACAGGGTCAACCAAAGATGTCTTTCTGCCATGAGGGCTGCCATGGACCACCCAATCCCGTGGGCGGTCTCCCTGGTGGCGTGGAGAGCTAAATCAGCGGTCTCAACTTCGGTCTCAACCTCTTTAACTTCCTCGCCTTCATCTAACTCTTTTAGTACCTTCTTTTAAACCGCTCATCTAATTTACTTTTCTGCAGTTCGGCTTTTTTCTCGGCGGGCCAATCAATGTTTAACTTGACCGTGCGAGTTATCACCTCCAACAACTCCTCATACTGTGGTGACTGACAGGGCGATTCATCGACGCTCTCCTCCTCCACCTCCTCGGAGGCAGATAGGTGGAGCGTTGCGTCCGCTTCCCGGGGTGAACTAGCGCCGGAGCGTTTTTCCGAGCCCAGAGAGCGAACACTGGATCTGGCAGGTGAGGACGAAGATAGGGACTCATCCGTCTGCATTCCCTCCACCAGATCCAATTGCGATCCCTACGAGTGCAGCTGCTGCTCTGCCTCAGCGAAAGTGGGGCCAGCACCGCGAGGAACGCTCGTGAAAACTCCCTCCTCAAAGAGAGCCCTCCGAGAACGGAGTGTACGCAGGGGAAGCTGTTCACAGTGTGGACAGTCGGCTCCCTCGAGGGTCCGACTCTGTGTGCTCTGCTCCCAAGCAGTACATGCACAAACTGTGTGTATCCCAGATCGTGATGTAGCGAGAGCAGGGAAGAACACACAGCTAGAAATGCAATCCACTTTTGCCCAAATGCCTCGTCTTACTATCAGCCTTTCTTGCCATGATATGCTTGTGCAACTTTTCAAGACAGACAACAGTAAATAAGACTGGCAGACACGTAATTTTGCTTCGTAACTGACACACACACAGAGCTTCGCTGAATGACAGAAAGCTGATGTTTGTTCCACCTCATGTGTTTTTATAGCTTCCTGGTCGCTACGTCACCCACCTATGACGTCACGCCCATTCATAAAACTGACTACACTTACTATTCAGAGCTGGTCACGCTGAAGGGCGTTCCCAAAAAGCATTCTCGGACACAGCTCGAGTTCCTGAAGGGGAACTTCTAAATTATCTAAGCTAACAGAGTGTGTTAAAAATGTAAAAGATTGGATGACCAATAATTTTCTCCAATTCAATTCGGATAAGACAGAGATATTAATTATTGGACCAAAAACACTACACAGAATCTTGTAGATTACAATCTGCAACTAGACAGATGTACTGTTACTTCCTCTACAGTCAGAAATCTGGGTGTTATATTAGACAGCAACTTGTCTTTTGAAAATCATATTTCCCATGTTACAAAAACTTAGAAACATTGCCAAGCTATGAAACATGTTATCTGTTTCTGATGCAAAAAAGCTAGTTCATGCATTCATGACCTCTAGACTGGACTATTGTAATGCACTTCTAGGTGGTTGTCCTGCTTCGTCAATAAACAAGCTACAGGTCGTCCAAAATGCAGCAGCTAGAGTCTTTACCAGGTCAAGAAAATATGATCATATTACCCCAATTTTACAGTCTATGCACTGGCTACCTATTAAGTTCTGTATCAGTTACAAATTATCATTACTTACCTATAAGGCCCTAAATGGTTTAGCTCCAGCGTACCTAACTAGCCTTCTACCACGCTACAACCCATCACGCACCCTAAGGTCACAAAACGCTGGACTTTTGGTAGTTCCTAGGATAGCAAAGTCCACTAAAGGAGGTAGAGCTTTTTTCACATTTGGCTCCCAAACTCTGGAATAGCCTTCCTGATAATGTTCGGGCTTGAGACACACTCTCTCTGTTTAAATCTAGATTAAAAACTCATCCCTTTCGCCAAGCATATGAATAATGTATTTACATCCCGTGGTAACTAGGATTTACACAAGCTCCAGTCTGGATCCAGAACACATGAGAAGGGATGATGCTGACCCTCAGAAGACCTCAGATGATGCTGACCCTGAATCAACAACAGAACTAACAAATATTGCAACAAGTGTGACTGCATGATATAATGATTATTAATTATTAATAATATTAATAATGTTCATTGTCTGGCTGACTACGTCTTGTAAACATTTTTCTAAAAATCCTGTCATACGTGCTCAAACTGACAGTCACCATTTATAAGCTACTACTAAATATTGTAGAAACATAATTTTCTGTAAAGTTGCTTTGTAACGATTTGTATTGTAAAAAGCGCTATGCAAATAAACTTGAATTGAATTGAAATGTAATACATCTTTCATATTTGTAAAGACTTAATGTTTATTTGTGTGTGTATTTGTATGAGCTCAATGCCGTGGTTTTGTAGAATAATAAAATAAAACAGGATGCGCTTTCTGCCATCTCAGTCTGTGAAGTGCAAAACTGTGTTTACATCTTTGCCTTACAGAAAAAAAAAAAAAAAAATTAAATAATATATCTAGAGAGTGTGAAATGTCTACTTTCAAATGAACCAATTCAAAGAGAAAACAAATATTTTCAGATTATGTAATCCGTATGAAACATGCATACAGGTGCATGACTACTGCGGAGATGATGAGTCAGTATCGCTGACTTCATCTCTGAAGCTGAATACAAAGAAAACACTATATAGTTTATCAAATTATTTAAACGTTAATGCAGTCTCCTTACTGTTTTTCACTGACACATTTATAATCATTACTTCTGCCGGTGCACTGTGGCAAGCTTAAAGCGTGTACTTGAGCGCTTATTAGGCTATGTAGGCAATTAAAGGCCTATTTAAATTGATTTAAATTGTTTATTAATAAATGTGCAATTAGTCAACTAATGCTCCAAATGAACGACTACTAGTCGACCAGAAACATTCTTAGTCGAAGGCAGCCCTAGAAGTATTACATGGCACTGTCAGCATGTCGAAAAATATTGTAATACTAAGATATATGTCCCAAAACAACAACAAAGACTACAAAAACATTTTACAGGTATAAAAGTATCACTAGTCAGAAAACAACATGGTAGTACAATGGTAACTGTCAGAAACCATGGTAGTAGCATAGTACGTGACATGCACAAAAACCCTCTGTAATACCATAATGCATGTCCAAAATCTGTACTTTAACTAGTACTTTTAACTATTACTTTAACTATAAAGATAGTACCATGGTGCATAAACAAAATATTATAGCGTTACAAAACTAAAGTGCACAAGCCAAATAATGGCATAACAAATGTCAAAAACAATTGTCAGCTTATCAGAAATATGGCAATACTAAGGTTCACAAAAAAAAAAAAAACAAGTGCCATAGTGGCACATCCAAACCAAGTATGTGGTACTTTTTGCTTGTTTAAGTTTTGATGAGGTTTGTAAAGACGCAGCCGTGGTATGACCTGGGACTGGCCAAGCGTGCCGCACACATGGTGTGCCTGTGTTTTGCTTGCTTTCGGTTTTATCATATTTGTCAGCTCAGCTGTGTGCAGGAATAACAAGCAGGCGAGTTTAATCTGCTGCGGGAGAGATCTGATGAAGGCAGGCAGCAATATGAGCAGATCTCATTAACATCGCCGTGTAGCTTTATCCTAATTAAGTTATGGACATAGCCAAAGCAATTACACATGCAAATAGAATTAGCTAAAGCAAAATAGCAGTTGAATTGTGTTCTCACATTCAGAAATTTAAAGCATTTGCCAATCTTTTAATCAATAAGAGAGGTGATGCATTGCCACATCTTATTAATAGATATTGCATAATAATTATTAAAATGGGTGCCTGTAAAACCAAGAAATATCAGATGAGATCAACTACAAGGTGATACAGGTATTGTATGTCAAATTTTTTATAGCTTTAAAGGTGCCATAGAATGCATTGATACAATATTTTAAATTGTTCTCTGATGTCTCCAGACGGTGTATGTGAAGTTTTATCTCAAGATACTCCATAGACCATTTTTTATAGCTTTTTGAAATTTGCACTTTAAGAGTATGAGCCAAAACACCCTGTTTTTTGTATTTGTCCCCTTTAAATAAAAATTAGCTGATGCCTCCTCCTTCCTCAGAAGACTTAGGACCTTCAAGAGCTCATGCTCATGGGTAAACACTGGCACGAGATATTAATTTGAGGGAACATCATATCAACTCGTGGAACCGTGATAATATGTTGTGGCCACGAGATCATTTTGTGAGGTGACGTCATACTTACGTCATGGCCTTGAGATGCTATGTTGAGGGAACGACATGTTTTTCTCGTGGCCATGAGTTTAATGTGAAACAAAACTGCGTGACCATAGCATCCCAGGGATTATCAGAGATGGATTCATGAATATTTTATTTTGAATTTAGAAATTATTATATTATTTATTATAGAAATTATTACATTATAAAATAATTATATTAATCAGACTGTATTACCTGCAATAGTCAGTATTCAAATTTAACATGAATAAATGTTACATAGAGTGCATAATATAAAATAGGCCTACAAGAATCCATCCGTCTTCTAAGTCCATTAACTGATCATCTTTTCCCCGTAATATTTGCATATTATCATTAGCCTATTATCATTGGTTATATTTTTATATTTGTTTATATTAATTTTTCTGAATATAGGCAACCATAAGGCAGCTGTGGCCTAATGGTTAGAGAGCTGGACTTGTAACCCAAAGGTTTTTCCCCACTTCATTTTGATCTCTTTACTTAACGTTCGGAATACTTTTGTAAATAATAGCTTACTGTAAATGCTAGAATGCAGTTTAATTTTAACATGCATTTCATTTTATTTCTGCGAATTAATGGACCATAAATATAAATACTATAGCATTGCGTTGAGGAATTACTCATTCACATAGTTTCATTTGTAAATGAAGACACAACACGCTTATTTATCATCACACATGTGCATACAATCAAGTCAAAATTGAATTATTGGAATAATTGTCAGGTGTTTATTTATAAAATATATAGTAGGTTAGCAAATACTAGCATAATTATACAAAAGTTAACTAGTTAAAGCAATAACCAAATTGAAAGAGGAAATAAGCATATACAACAATAAATCTAAAAATATAGCCCTAATGAGTTATGTATATTAAATAAAATGTTTAATGTTTATAGAAAATGTTCTATCTATTTTTGATAATCATCTCATAATCATCAGGGAACGAGACGCTTCATCGAAGCGCTACGGGGAATGCGTCTAGTGTGAGATACTCTGAATATTGTGTGTAATCAGTCCATTGGAAGAGCGTGAGGTCACGGGCGAGGTGACGTAAGCGACCAGGAAGCTATAAAAGCACAGCTGGCGTCAGCTTCGAGGATGGTCTCAACAACCTCGGTTGAGAGACCGGATGCTATGAGTTGTGCCCCCTCAGGGGCCACACCCACAGCTTCCACAACTCTGGGCGAGGGTGAATTATTGTGCTCGCACCTGTGAGAGTAGTTCTGTCCTGATCAGTATCTACCATGGAGAGCCGTCGAGGAGCGAGACCAGATCTGCGAACCATACTTGGCCCGGCCAGAACGGGGCTACTAACAACAGACGGACCCCGTCCCAGCGTACTCTCGCCAGAACTCCCAGGAGCATAGCAATAGGGGGAAAGGCGTGATCTGCGAGATCTCTCATGCGCGCAGCGGAGGCTGTCTGTCAGTCACACACACACCACAACGAGCACGGCGCACACACAGACATAACAGTATGAAAACTCCCGCTTTTTCTACTGTGCACAGGACCATTGAGATACATTTGGCAGTGGTTTCCACGCTGCTAAATAATCTACTAAGGGAATCAGTCTCTGGAGACTGACCTCTGGTGTAAGAGCCCCCTGCAGGGGCGGCGAGCGTCTCAGCTCAGCTACGCGCGCAGGTGGAAGATACTGAGCACGAGGCTCGCTGGGGACCGCTGCGCCCTGGAACACTGGCAGGGTTGGCAGACCGGCCCCTAGAGTGTGCTGAGGCGAGACGGGCACCGTGTACCCTAAGATCTTGCTTGGGCCTAGAAGACCTTGGCCGAGAGCGTGTTTTTGAACCTCTCTATACGAGGAGCAGGCAGGCAGCTGAGGCACCTCCCACCCAGATAAGAATACCATTAAAGTACCGGACCGTTAAGCAGTATCGGTAAGATTAGTAATACCGTTAAAACCTTAACGATACCCATCCCTATTCTTGAGTCGCAAGGAGGTCTACTTGAGCTCTGCCAAACACTGTCCATATGTTCACCCAGATGTCCCGAGAGAGCGACAAGGGAGGAACTTATGGAACACCGCCACCTGTTTGCATGCCTCTGAAACCTGTTGACAACAATACTGACTGCGTCGCCGAACAGGCCAGCAGACTGGATCGGGGCGTCCATAAGGCAGACCCTGTCCCATTTCGGACAGGGTCAGCCAAAAATTTCTCTCCGCAGCCACCATAGCTGCCATGGACCGCCCAAACGCTCAGGCGGCCTCCTTGGGGGCGCGGAGGGAGAGATCAGTGGTCTGTCTTAGCTCAGAGATATCATGGGACTTGATCTCCTCTCCCTTGTCTAGCAATTTTAGCAGGTCGGCTTGGTACACATGTAACATCGCCAGGGTGTGCAAACACGCACCAGCCTGCCCTGCTGTCGCATACCCTTTGCCCACCAAAGCCAAAGTTGTTCTGAGCGGCTTGGAGGGCAACGCTAGGGCCTTCAGAGATGATGTGGCTCCGGGGGACAGATAGCTCGCGAGATTGCTCTGTAGCAGTGCTCTCCCATCCCAACCACATTGCCATAATAATCTGATGAGGGTATGTAGAGGTGGGCTGAAAACGGCTGATTCCACGATCTAGCTATTTTTTCGTACAGATTGGGAAAAAATGGAAGGCCCCGGCTAGGAGGTGGTTGACTCGCCCGCAGGAAGCGTTCATCGAGCTTGCTTCGCTGCGGTTCTGTTGTTTTCTCGGCGGGGCCATTCAATGTTTAATTTGGCAAAGGCGCGAGTAACCACCTCTAAGAGCTCCTCCTAACCACCTCTAAGAGCTCCTCGTGTTTTGGCAAATTGGGCAGCCAAAACCTGTCGACAGACCCCACATCGACCTCCTCGGAGGAAGAGAGGTGGAGTGTCGATTCCTCTCCCTGGGTGGAAGGAACAGCAGAGCGTGCTTCCGAATCCAGAGATTGGGCGCCGGATATGGCGGAAGTGGAAGGTGATAGGGACTCGCCCGTCTCCATTCCCCCCGCCAAATCTACTTGCGAACCCCAGGAGTGCATTCACACACAGAGCGCTTGCTGAAGACGCAAAGCTGACGCCCGCTGTGCGGCACCTGCTTTTATAGCTTCCTGGTCGCTTACATCACCACGCCCGTGACGTCACGCTCTTCCATTGGACTGATTACACACAATATTCAGAGTCGCTCACGTTAGACGTGTTCCCCATAGCGCTTCGACGCAGCTCGAGTTCCTGAAGGAACCCAGGTTTCTATGGTTACCCAGGTTTGTTTACGCATTAAACTCGTGACAACAAGAAAAATATGTTGTAAGAAATAAGAAGTCTAGGCCAAGAGAAATGGCTTTTCTTTACCTCATCATAAAGATCTCGTGGCCACGACATAATATAATGTCCTCACAAGTTAATATGTCGTGGCCACAACAAAACTAAGTGAACAGAAAATATATAAGAAATCGTATAATCTTACACCAGGGGGGTAACCAACCCTGCTCCTGGCCTGCAAAGTTCAGCTCCAATCCTAATCAAACACACCTGAAGCAACTAATTAAGGTCTTCAGGATCACTTCAAAATTAAAGGTAGGTGTGTTTGATTAGGGTTGGAGCTAAACTTTGCAGGACAGTCAATCAGGAGCCAGGAGCAGGGTTGGTTACCCCTGTCTTACACACTTTTATCTCTTAAGAAATTTGAGCTTGTTGTAAGGATGTTTTACAACAATATAATCAGATGCAAGAAGTGCCACTTATTCATGGATTTTAAGAGATGTGTGTTTAACCTGCAGTATAGCACTTTTAACTTAGTGAAACTGAACTGATCCAAAAGTGTTTAAATGGAAGAACGTTGCTGTTTTAATAGAGCTCAGATATATCACAGCAGAAACGGCAGGCAGATAATTGCACACCGGTGAAGCACATACCAAACCCCTTTTGACAGAAAGCACCGCCGTGCTTACTGCTGATCAATCCGACACCTTCTCATCCTTTTTATAACCTGCTGTCAGGACACATTACAGATGTAAAATGTGCTCCAGGCAGAGCGATCTGTTTTATGGACTGTCCAGACTCACAGCCCAGAGTCGAAGGCTGTGACAGTTTTTCTGTTTTACAGACTGTCGCTGAGGGAGTCTGTTGTCTGTCAGAAGTACACAATCATGTCAAACTGCCATCCTTGATGAGCAGAAAGTGTATTTATTTCAGCAAATTAATTCACAGGTTTGATCTGAGATGCTCAACAGATGCGTGTTTGTAGCAGCTGAAGGAGAATCAGAACAGATCCACCAATACAGCCTGGATCTGATGAGGTGAGGGAATCAAATGAGCAGGTATCTATTTATTTTGTTGTATATTTAAGAAATGTTGAGGTCCCTAAATGCATGTCAAATCAATCCATTAAAAAAAATTAATAATGAACGGTAAACCAAATGCTTTTAAATGCTCCAAACAAGGGAAGAAACTGCTCTCAACTGAACTCTACGAGCAGGACAGGTGCTTGCATGCATTTACGGATTTTGAAACATTTCTAGCATCAAGACATGCTGTCAAATTCACAAATATGTGGACTCCACCCCCTTCTACTCAAGCCAATCAGATCTAGCCACCCTTCTCTGACCAATTTTTGCACATTCTCGCTATAGCCAATTACATTTTGCTTTAGAGTTAAGCCAATGCCATTCCTTACTATGTAAGGCAAGTATTCTATGGATAGGTTCAAATGCTGTTTGTGAACAGAATTTTTTTTTCTTTATATGACAGTATATATCATGTATTATATAAATTGTGCATTATAAACTAAATAGCTGTAGTCCTGGATGCTGATTAGTCAATATTATATTCCTTAATGTTACTTACTAAAATACAATTATTCATTGATTATTCATAATTGTTCAAAATGCATTCAGTAAAGTTAACAAATATTAAATGTTGAATTAAAAAAAAGGTCATTAAATGTTATTATGGTTATCCATTCAAACTAATGATAACAAACAAACTCTGTAGTTGTCATGTGGTTGTGGTGGCTCATTTCTCAAAGATTTTGTGCTTTTAGTGTGTCGTTGTAATACATAGAAGTAAGAGGTCACATTAGCTCTGAGTGAAGACAAACCCCATGTGATTGAGTGAAACAGACACTAACTCAATAATGCAAACTCCATAATCAATGAAAATAGCCAGAAGAAAATCCAGAGGCAAACATTCATTAAAAATGAAATGCACAACAGATCAGAGCAGAGTTCAGTTTTCTCTAAAGGACAGACACATCATGTACTGTTGGAAGGAAAACACAACTCCGACTCTTGAAATAACATGGGAATATAATCTTCGATCAAAAAAGCTGATATCAACAAAAGCACTGGTTGACAGAGTGGGGTAAGCTGTGGCAATCTGTAAATTGTTGAAGGATGTCTGTTACCAAGACCACGAATAACCATGTAACAAATGACTTGGCACAACTTGCCCCACAACTAGTGTAAGCCGTACCAAGAGGAATAATTTGTGAATTTTCATTTCAAATGAGGATGACCATACATAAATTAAAACAGTTTATCCTGAACCTAAAACCTTATTTTGTTGCACACAATTCACATTTTCATAAATTGTCATTTTAACTGAATTTAATTGTTATATGTTTTAAATATACTAAAGTGCATTTTCACCATTACACATGTGTAATTACAAATGTATTTAAAGCTGCGGTAGGGAACTTTTGACGCTCTAGCGGTTAATAAACAGAACTGCTTGCGCCTTGCGGAAGAACATCGTAGCCGGAACTACTTCTCTCTGTTTATGTCTATGAAGAATCACAAAGGTACTGGGTTATTCCGCCGCGGTATCCCCGAAGCAATCTAAAATAGTCCGAATATAAACACTTATTATAGGTGCACCCTAGTGATTCAGGACAAGCTAAAAACACGGTTTGGAAAATGGATTCATGGTATACTCGCTTATTATATACATTTTTCTACATTTTGAACACAAACAAAGTTACGGACCGCTGCTCTGATTGGTTGATTTCTTACCGGGAGCAATGTATTTCTGCAAATGGCAATAGGACACTGGGAGGAGCCAGAGGAGCTTGATTTTTTTCACAGATTATCTGTCTCATATTCTGCTGTCAGGACATAATGACAGGTTTAATAAATATGTAAAAAAATATATTTTTTTACAAAAGTTCCCTACTGCACCTTTAAGTACAAACAATTTAAATTTCAGTAGAGATGACATAAAAGTATATAGTTTATTCTAAATGCTTGTCAGTACTCTTAGCAGTAAACTTTAACCATATTTCAAAGACAATATACTCATGTAAAGATGTATAGAAGTCCTACTTAAATCACCTTTATAGCTCAGATTATTGCATTTAATAAATGTACATTTTGTATTTAAATAGCATGCAACTTTATTTTAGTTTTTTTTTTTTTTTGCATAAAGATGCTTCTCATTTTTCATGTTTATCTCTTAATCACAAGCAGCTAATAGACATAATAAATATGATGTATATATATGAATGTATTGTCACATGATAGACACACTGACACATGTTATAAGGACGCTGTTAAACATCAGAGTGACTATATTCACAATATAGAATGACCTCTATATACATTAAGGACACACAATTTATTTAAATGGTTATTTGATGAAAGTCATTCTGACATGAAAGCCAAGGTTAACAGCTGATCTCTACAGATGCTGCACTGAATTATGCATGACTGGAACAGCATATTAACCAATCATAAGCTGGGCTGGATCAATCCGTTTCATTATAAGAATTTAATAGAGATAGAAATGAGAGTAGACGTGGATGAAGAGCTGTCTGTAATCACATGATGTCCTCTCCTCTGTGAGTGAGTGACTGGTCATCAGCTGAGCGGACACACACGGAGCACTGTAAACTGTTAATTCATTTTAACTGTCATAATTCTGCTGAAACTGAAGCAGTTCATGAGGACTAGGTTCAACTTCAACACAACCACAGTTTATCACAAGTTTATCACATTCAGTATGACACATATTATCTTTGAAATATCTTTAAAGTGTCCTGCTGAATGTACTGAAAAGCATTTATGATTAACTGAAGTTGAAGTTGCAATTTAGTACATTTAACATAAACATATTATAACAGTGGTTAAAATTATTCTGAAGACCGTATTACAATGTGTATTGTAATACTATAATGCAATACATTTACAGGCTTGGGCATTTTTAAAATGCAAATGAAGCACTCATCTGTAGGCTACTTTGTACAAATCTTTATTTGAACTAATATTGAGTATGAGAGTAACAGCATGTTCACAGTCGACACTTTCACATAAAATAAATAAATAAATTAAATAAAAAAGATTATTTATGACTGTTTCCATTTCATTCATCCTCAAATATATTAACTCTATGAATGGAAATAAACACTGTTGCCGTGGCCCTATTTTTCTTACAAAAACACATTGATTGACAGGAGGACTTTTTTCAACCCCCGGAGCTGTGGGACACTTCTTTTTATTTTTTATTGTGGATGGATGTGCTTTATTTGACTTCTTTTGGACTGTTGAACAGAAACACCTGCCCTCTGCCATTACAAAGCTCGGAAGAGCCAGGATGATTTTTAATATAACTCTGCTTGGATTTGGCTGAAAGAAGAAAGTCATATACACCTAGGATGGATTGAGGCTGAGTAAATCATGGGCTAATTTTCATTTTCGGGTGAACTACCCCTTTAAGACCAATATCACACACTCATGCTGATTAGCACACTCTTGCATGTGTGATATTGCTTAATTAGAAATTTATGAAAAATAAATAATGATAATTATTGTTATACTTTTGTTGATAGATAGATACATGTCTGTGTCATGATCTCATGTTTCTGTTGTTTTTATTTTCTTTTATCATTTATTTATTTATTTTTTTGAGCAGTTGCAATCTTTTATACTGTACACACTGTATTTTCTGTCCCCTTTCCCCAAACCTAGGTTTACTCAAGGGTGTCACCTCAGTCGTGACATTGAGGGTGGAAGAGAGCGCATAGAGAAAACAGCCAAATAAAGGAGTATTCGGCCACAGATGGGAACATGAGAGGGGCTTCATGGTAAAAAATAAAATAAAAATCATTATCCAATTTTCATATCCTCAGAGAGTTTGACAGTAACATTAGCAACTGATGCTGAAGGATACCTTGCAATGTTATATGTAACTCAGCAAACGGTTTAATTATTGTGCCTCTGAATAATTAAAGGCTGCAGTTAGATGTTTAGAGAAACAGTGTGTTTCAGAAGTGGACTTGATTCAGCGCTCCAGACAGGGAAATGTAGAGACCAGAGGGGGAAGAGAGATGAAAACAGGTTTATTTTAATTAACCTGGCCTACCTTTACTCCTCTGGTGCTATGTACACATAACCTTGTTTATCAAAGTGACTGTTTGAAGCGCTCGTCTATGTTTTTTTCTCTTTCATTTTTGCAATACCTGCAACCTCGAGTGGCTCACTCGTTCACTTTGTTGTTTCCTTACTTCTTCCTCCCTCCTCTCTCTATTCCTCTTGCACTGTCTGCTTTTGTAGCGCAGGGTTGAATTTTGGGTTCAGCCGGAGTAGAGATGCATCGATCCCGTCAACACCTCTCTCACCTGTACCTGTGCATTAAATACAGTTTTTAACGTAATGATGGCAGGAGAGTCAGAGGTGTTGCATGAGACATGCATGAGGCCATGACCTCTGACCCTGAGACCTCAACTGTGCAATATAACACACATGCACACCTTTATTTCTGTCAACTTTTCATTTTCTCTTTCTCAGTTCAGTTCAGTTTAATTTGAACAAGCTTTATTAACATGATAAACAAGACTATACAGACATCAAGGAGATAACTGTGACATCTGCAACTATAGATAAAAAGAGCAAGCATAAGTAATCACAATTCAGTATGGAAATAAATCCAGTCACAAATAAGTAAGAACATATTATGATGATATTATGAGACTTTTTTTAACACATTATACAATAGATACAGATTGCTTTAAAGCAGCTTCACAATAATGGACAGGAAAAAAACAAAGACAAATTCTGCTGTAAAGCAGCTTTAAAAAAGAAACAGTGTTGTTATTAAGCTCAATTCAATTCAGTTTAGTTTCATTTCAATAACTGTATAAAGTAAATAAATTATGAAACAAGTTGTGTTCAGCTGAGCAGCTTTAAAGAAGACAATAATGTCCTTATTCAGCTCAGTCCATAGTAAATCATTTATTAATAATTAATCAATTATGAAAGCTATAAAAGAGCTCAACGGAAGACAATAGTTTCTTTATTTAACACGTTTTGTTCTCTTTCTTTTTTTTTAAAGGGAAACCAATGGCGTGTGTTTGGGGAAGCACTTTTTGTTTGTTTGACCAATGGGAGACGTTCAGAAAACATTAATTTAACGTCTGAACTTAAATGACCAAACAGAGTCTGTGCGTTTCGTTACATTTTGGTAACTTCTGCCCACCCAATCAGCCCAAATCCCTCGAAGCACCCGCCTTCTTCTCCCCAAACTCCGCCCACTGCATGTTATTCAACAGTGTCACTGGAAGTGACTGACAGGCAGAACGGCTTGGCGATTGGCTAAAAAGTCCAAGCTGCTTTTGATTTGCTGTGTACAGATCCAGGCGCAGGTGAGGTTTCCAGGCAGGAAGTAGTGAGATTGTACGCGTGGTTTTAAACAAAAGGCATTGCATGAGCACATTAAACATCTCAAACTGAATGATTTGCCGAAAGCTGTGGAGAAGCAGAAGACTGAAGTAAGCTGGAAAAGCTGTGTGTGTGTGTGTGTGTGTGTGTGTGTGTGTGTGTCAGTCAGAAGGGGGCGCCTGTCGGCTCGTGGAGCGCGCGCTCGCAGCGCAACAGAGTATCGGAGCGAGACGCGGAGAGAGAGCATGGGGCGCGCGGATCGTCTGGAATAAGAAACATCTCCCAACACTTCCAAAAACTTTCTCAACTCGGCCGATAGATATGGATACCATCATTTTGAGCTTGTTACTCCTGCATTCGGCGTTTGGAAGCACGGGAGCCCAGTACATACCCGGTAAGTGCCTGAAGATTCACCTTTACCGATCCCCGCGGCGGAGCCAGCAAAAGTTTCCGCGGCTGTTGCTTTGAATGCGTGCGCACCTTTCTGCGTGGCACGAGCGCACGTTTACACCTCATAAGTTGATTGTGTGTCCAGGTGGCTCTTCTGGCAGGACCTGGGTGAGGTGTGCGGATGGTTTGGGCTGGTTTTGTGTGTGAGAATAGTGACGGGCATTCAGAGTGTTTTACCGAGCCTCCGCAGTCCGCTCGGAGGTTCTGTCGTGATTCTAATGTGTGTCTAACAACACAAAAACTAGAACGAATCGACTAATTGTTCTGTTGGACATCACAATCTGTGAGGATTTAAAACTCCTGACCCTCCTCTAACAAAATGAAAAACAGTAATTTAAGTCCAGGTAATAAAGAAAAGCATTTAAGATTTTAGAAAATCCCTTCAGAAGTTTCTTTACTCGAATGTTTCATGCGCATTCTTCGGGATTAGCGACACAATATAAACAGGTTCTCTGCGCGGATCTGTTTCAGCTCTAAAGAACTGATCAACTTTGCAGAATTAAAACTCTATTCACTCTGTTCTGTTCAATTCTTCATGATGTTTATTTCAGGGGTTTGTTGCAGAGTGTTTTGATTAAAAATAAGGTTTTTGTTTTAACGTAAAAAAAAAAAAAAAAATATATATATATATATATATATAATAAACCAAAACTATTAGTTTATCTGTATAACTGTAATATGGTAGTATTGAGCCGTTGTAACTGGAGCACAAATTTGACCGCAAAGCATCACAATATATCATCAAATACTTTTGGAAGATGTTTTCAGTAGTTTTTTTTGTACAGATATGAGGACAAAATAGAGCTGTTGTAATGTTAAAATGCTTTCAAATGAGAGAAATGCATGCGTTTAGCTGTGGTAGTGTTTCCAGATGTGTCACTCTACGTTTTTCTGATTTCACTGACAGTATCAGATATGAAATTACAACACATCAATCACTTTGTAATTCAAGTCAAACTGAGCTTTATTGTCGTTCTGCTAGATGTGTGACATACAGTGGAAGGATAGGTCGTGCCTCACAGGACCACGGGGCTTCAGAAATACAGACATACAACAACGAGTAAAACAGTATAAACCTGTACACAACTAACCTACTGACAGATTCTGACTATACATATACCATATATAAATGTTTACTACACGAATGCTTCACATAATACTACACCTATACAAACCTAACCCAATGTCAGATTGTGACTTTAAATACTAAATGTAAATGTTTAACCTGTGTACAAAATAAAAACTAAAAAACAAACTATACAAAAGCTACACAACCACTGTAGCTGTACACATAGTAACCTACAGATGTGAATATTAATATACTATATATAAATGTTTATTTAGACTGAAAAGGAAAAATATCTAGACTATACGAAACTGTACATGTGCAAAGAGAAACAGTATAAGTCAAGCAGCTGAGGACTAGTGTGCACACGCATGTAAACACATATTTGAGTCTTTTGTGGGATTATGTACACACAGCAGTGTGTGTGATGTTGTGGACACACACACACATTCACACCACAGTGTTTTTAATATCATCATCATTATGTTGGTCGCTTTGTAAATAAAGGAAATGTTTTGTAAAATACAGGTCAGATGAAACCAAACCATGACGTTTTTTTGTTAATTGTCATTTTAATAAAACAAAAGTTTTCAGATAAATGTTTTGCGGCACATCTGACCTTCCTAATCTAGTGATTTGTGGTGATGCTCACATCTGTCTGACTGTAACCGCACCACAGCTCGTCTGCAGGGGATACAGCTGTCTGTGTAATTGCTGATTAATTAATCAGCGAGGCTAACCCTCCGATTAATTCTATTAGAGTAATCAAAAACAACGGACGACGAATGGCAAATTACGGGAGGCTGAGATTGATTAGTGTCTGGTGTAATTATGCCAGCGTGTTATTGAAATGAAGCGGAGGATCAGCGCTCGAGATGATAATCCCTGATATCGCTCTCTTTCTCTTTCTCTGGACGCAGCTCAAATGGGACACGCGGAGAAAGGTGAGTCGTAAATCCACGCCGCTATCATCATCATCATCATCATCATCATAAACATCTGTCCTGGGCATCTGTGTCTGAGTAATTGACCCAATGACCTCGTCCTGATGTGGCGCTCTGTCACCCTCAAGTCCACACGAGCTGTGGGTCTGCGTGACACAAACATATCAACGTATAAATCAGCTTTTTACCCCCCCCCCTCCCAATGCACACTAACAGGAAAACATCACAGCCATGTACTCTGGGGTGTGTGGGTTTACAAGCTCTTCTGTGTGACTTCAACAAGGCTTCGTGAATGGCTAGCTCATGATTTGAATATAATGCTTTGCCTCTCGGGTCGTTGTCATCGGTGTGGATGTAGTGATAGAGATGGGGTGTAAAGCGATGTTTTGTGAGTCTGAGGAGGAATGGAAGAATATGAGCGTGTGTTTTCACCCCCGAGAGCTGAGATTCGGTGTAAGGGTCGTCTTCACTGAATCAGCCCAGCGGGAATGAGCCTGATGCTCCTGGAGAACAGCACTTGACTGGAGGTCAGCTGCATGAGCTCTTTTGAACACTGTATTTTTGTAACATGTAATAGCCAACAAGAAAACAACAATTGATTTGATCTATCAGTCAGTCTGATTGGACTGTGAAAAGACATCACGGAGGCGGAGCAAGTTGTCACATTTTGATGAAAGCATGCATACATAAGCAAGCATTTAAAATGCTTGGAATGATTGCAATGTGTACCAGCCAATCATATTTCTAGTAAGAGCAGGAACATGATTTAAAGGGAAATACTTCCATCATCAATGAAAATCCTTTCATCATTTGTTCCAAACCAGTTTGAATTTCTATCAGCTGTTGAAGACAAAAGATGACATTTTGAAGAATGCTGGCAACCAAACAGCTGACGGTAGCCATTGACTTTCATACTGAAAAAAATAAATTAATTAAATAAATGGTTACTGTCAGCTGTCTGGTTGCCTTCATTCTTTAACATATCTTCTTTTGTATTCGGCAGAAGAAAGAAACTCAAACAGGTTTGAAACAAGGGTGAGTAAATGAGGACGCCATGTTTGGTTGAGCTATCTCTTTGAGAAAGTAAATGGTGTCAATTTGAGTCTCACAGGCAACATCCAGTGGCATTTGCAACCAAATTGGGCAATAGTATTATTGGTGAATATTAATTTCCCATGTGCACCAACAGAGATTACATTCTTATTTGATTTAATATATTTAATATCATGCACAATACCAGAGCGAGACATGAAGAAGGATGAGTTTTGGTGTGAATGTGCGGCTCATCTGCAGAGGGCCTTGTGTCTGTGTTAAATCACCGCTCTGGCCGCGGACGCAGGCTGCTCATCACAGCAGTGCATACTTTGCAGACTTGCTACAAAATCTATTTACAGCAGACAGGTATTGTCTTCGGACAGCGTTGAAGTTTCTCAGATTCTGCATGAAAAATCAATACGTGTCAGGTGCTTGAGTGTTTGATCTGACGCAGCTGTATGGATTTTTAATCCAGTCCTGTCTTCTCGGCTCATGCAGAGGTTTTGTCAGAGGAGCTGATGCTCAGTGAATGAATACAGTTATTCTCATTAGAAACAGAGCTGGGTTGGGTTGAAATCGATTCTCATTTCAATGAACTGATTTTGATTCTTAAATGCCAAGAATTGATTTCTGTTGTTTTCAGTTGATGTGTGAACAAAAGTTCACGAAACATTGTTTGAGCATCTCCCGTAATTGCAATATGCTTTATGCTTTGTTACTTTTTTAGAATTCTGTTAAATTTATTGGAAAATATGAGCAAGAAACATGGCTTCTTTGATGAGAGATGTTGTGAGAGCTCACGGTCATGACTCAGTCCAAGCACATGTGACCGATCGTCTCTTCTCTTTACTCACATGAACGGTCAGCACCGATGGCCTAGTGGTTAGACATGGAGTGTGTGTATCTAGACACTACATACAAGGTGTGTTCCTGTAGCTCAACTGGTAGAGCATTGTGCTATCAAGCGCAAGGTTGGGGGTTCGATTCCCCGGGAACAAATGATAGGTAAAAATTGACATCCTCAATGCACTGTAAGTCGCTTTGGATAAATGCATACATTTAATTCAATTTTATTTTAAGGTGTATTGACATCCCTAGAATAATCATCAGAATATTTTGCACATTAGAAATGACATGCAAATGATTAAATAGTAAAATTGACTCTATCTGGAACCCTTTTCTTGTTAAGGTCAAAGTGCTGTGTGATGTTTTTGCAGAGCCATGCATGCGTTGAAGCTCAACTCATGTGAAAGAAGAGGATAAACGTAGATGAATGCCGTTCTTAGAGTTTGTGTAGTGTAATTTCTGTATTTGCACGAGGGTCATGGGCTCAAGGTGCTGTGAACGCCCCTCAGAGAGGCACATGTGTTTCTAGAGAGAAGAAAAGAAGCGGCGTGAAGACGAGGCTGTTTGTGCTGGAGCGGTGGAGGATGTGCTCTCGGTGGTGGCAGCACTTTGAGGATTAGAGCAGTAATGGGCAGCAGTGCTGTAAGCTCCTTTAGATAGAGCGGAGCCACAGAAGGGAAAGTCGGATTGAGGATTTGGTCATTAGATTGTTTTTGTTTCTGTGTTGTGATTTGTGACCGTCCTGATATCCATAAAGATTATGATGATGGTGGTGATTATCAAATTAAGCCCGCAGAGCTGATCGTGAGCTCTCTTTGAAGGAAAACATCCTCTCTTTCTCTGGCTCTCAGCCTGTGTGCCGATGTCATGTTGTTACTCACAGGAGGAGTGTGCTGCTCTCAGGTTGCTCTTTCAGAGACTTAATGAGCTTCTCCAGATGGCTACTGATCAAGCAGTTTTGTCCCAGATGAGAAATGAAATGAGATTGTTGCTTTTGGAAAGGAGGTTGATAAGTCATGTTGTGTTTTTTGATGACTTTGAAATGAAGTCTGAAGACAGTTTGAGATGTGGTTGAAGTCTCTTCTCTAACTTTAGGCTCAGAAGAGACTTTCTTGAGATTGCTGGGATCATTTGTTTGGGAGAAACATTCGAGAAACAAGCAAACATTTCCATTGTGAGAGGATCTGAGTCAAGTCAAGTCACCTTTATTTATATAGTGCTTTAAACAAAATACATTGCGTCAAAGCACAGAACAACATTCATTTGGAAAACAGTGTCTCAATAATGCAAAATGATAGTTAAAGGCAGTTCATCATTGAATTCAGTTATGTCATCTCTGTTCAGTTTAAGTGTCTGTTCAGTGTCTGTGCATTTATTTGCAATCAAGTTAACGATATCGCTGTAGATGAAGTGACCCCAACTAAGCAAGCCAGAGGCAACAGCGGCAAGGAACCGAAACTCCATCGGTGACAGAATGGAGAAAAAAACCTTGGGAGAAACCAGGCTCAGTTGGGGGGTCAGTTCTCCTCTGACCAGACGAAACCAGTAGTTCAATTCCAGGCTGCAGCAAAGTCAGATTGTGCAGAAGAATCATCTGTTTCCTGTGGTCTTGTCCTGGTGCTCCTCTGAGACAAGGTCTTTACAGGGGATCTGTATCTGGGCTCTAGTTGTCCTGGTCTCCACTGTCTTTCAGGGCAGTAGAGGTCCTTTCTAGGTGCTGATCCACCATCATGTCTGGATACGTACTGGATCCGGGTGACTGCAGTGACCCTCTGATCTGGAAACAGACTGGATCTGGTGGCTACGGTGACCTCGGAACAAGAGAGAAACAGACAACTAACTATTAGCGTAGATGCCATTCTTCTAATGATGAGCAACAGCACAAATAAATATAATAGAGTAAAGATACAAACAATAAACAGTGATTTTCAGTTTTTTTTTAAGGCAGGTTAAGCATCAGTTTTTAAGTACAGAAATTGAATAAAGTAATCAAATGGAAAACAGCATTGCATATTGGACTGTATAAATTAAAGATGATTCTTTATTAAAGTTATAAAAGCTTTTTAATCAAGAGCAGTGAGTGATTTCTTTGTTGTTGCTGTTCGATTAATATAAAGACTGTCACTTTAAGAGAATGCACAGATCCAGTATCATACTTTCAGTCGGCTATGTCTGCTGTAGGATACGTACCAAGACGGTCATTTTTACATATTTTTTGTGTGAATTTGTCCATTTAAACAATACTTCAGAGAGAGCTTATATTTGTGCGCGTTCTGAGGCCCGGGTTTGTGCGCTTGCGAGCTCGCGTCCTTTGGCTCTTAAATGTTTAAACTGACAAAGCTTAAATGAGTTTAGTTTAAACGCATATCAACGTGTGCTGTTCATGTCTCATCTGTGCGCGCCCACTATCAGGACCCGGGTGATGACGGAAGAAATTACACCTCATATTCCAGCAGTAATTCGCATTGATCAAGAGTGAATTGTTTGTCCAGATTTTGTTTTTGTTTTTCTCATTACTATTGTTGTAATGTCTTGTAATGTGTGGGGTGAACCGAACGGTTCTGATTTTTTTCAGCGAACCGTGCCACCCCTAAGCTGTAGTTTGTTTACGAAGCGTGCAGAACAACCACTCAATAAAGCATTACAATAATCTAACCTTGAGGTCATAAATGCATGGATTAACATTTCTGCATTTGACATTGAGAGCATAGGCCGTAATTTAGATATATTTTGAGATGGAAAAATTCAGTTTTACAAATGCTAGAAACGTGGCTTTCTAAGGAAAGATTGCGATCAAATAGCACACCTAGGTTCCTAACTGATGACGAAGAATTGACAGAGCAGCCATCAAGTCTTAGACAGTGTTCTAGGTTAATACAAGCAGAGTTGTTAGGTCCTATAATTAACACCTCTGTTTTTTCTGAATTTAGCAGTAAGAAATTACTCGTCATCCAGTTTTTATATCGACTATGCATTCCATTAGTTTTTCAAATTGGTGTGTTTCACCAGGCTGTGAGGAAATATAGAGCTGAGTATCATCAGCATAACAGTGAAAGCTAACACCATGTTTCCTGATGATATCTCCCAAGGGTAACATATAAAGCGTGAAGAGTAGCGGCCCTAGTACTGAGCCTTGAGGTACTCCATACTGCACTTGTGATCGATATGATACCTCTTCATTCACTGCTACGAACTGATGGCGGTCATATAAGTACGATTTAAAACATGCTAATGCACTTCCACTGATGCCAACAAAGTGTTCAAGTCTCTGCAAAAGAATGCTGTGGTCAATTGTGTCAAACGCAGCACTAAGATCCAATAAAACTAATAGAGAGATACACCCACGATCAGATGATAAGAGCAGATCATTTGTAACTCTAAGGAGAGCAGTCTCAGTACTATGATACGGTCTAAATCCTGACTGGAAATCCTCACATATACCATTTTTCTCTAAGAAGGAATATAATTGTGCGGATACCACCTTTTCTAGGATCTTGGACAGAAAAGGGAGATTCGAGATTGGTCTATAATTAACTAGTTCTTTGTGGTCAAGTTGTGGTTTTTTGATGAGAGGTTTGAAAAAAACAGCCAGTTTGAAGGTTTGGGGACATGTGTCCATGGCAATGAGGAATTAATAATAGTCAGAAGAGGCTATTTGTATATGAGTCTTTTGTTAAGGCTTCAGGAAAGCACTCATGATTAGTGTGATATTAAAGAGATTTATTTTTAGATATTGGTTAATCTGAGCACACAGTGAGATTTGAAATAGACATGAGATTATGCAAGTCTTTTGTTCAGGAGAAACATCAGACGCTTTAATCTCCATATCATCTCATTCGCAGATCTCAGAGCATTTCCTCCAGCGAGAGACCTTAGCTCAACCTTCAGCTGTTTAATGCGGCTAAAATCACCAAACGGTTGTCATGTCCTCTGACTCCACCGCTCTTAATTGTGATCGGTAGCTTCCTGTGTTTTTTTTTACCTGGTGTCCATGTGAGCACATGATGTGAGGTGAGAGTATGCCTCGCCATGATTCATCTGACTGGAGTCAGCTTGTCTTATATCTGTGTCAACACCGTGATGTTTTGAAGATATCAAGTTTGAACACGTCTAGGTGTGTGTGTGATTTACCTGTCTTTTATTCTCGGCTCCTTAGAGATGTGCACATGAGAAATCCTCTCAGACTTCAGCTGGAATTAAGGTGTCGTGTCTGCACATCGCAGCTCAAGACGGCATACTTTTGATGTCTGTCTTTGACTTGTAAAAGCTAATAAAGCATTTGTAATGAGACTATATTGAAAAAAAACGACAGAAGCAGGATATCTTCTCAACAGTTCAGGAGAAAAATGACTCTGGTGCACTATTGCAGTACTCTTTCATCACTGTTAACTAGCCGGAATAATAATATTAGTTATTATTATTATTAATTAAAAATTCCCTTATTAGGGCCACTTTAGTAATTTCTCTCTCTCTCTCTCTCTCTCTCTCTCTCTCTCTCTCTCTCTCTCTCTCTCTCTATATATATGCTGTTTTATAACAAAGTTCGGGAGGAACAGTCGCAGTTCATTAACCTGATTAACACAAGTGGAGACCAATCAGTAATCAACTCATGACAAGGTATAAATAACAGCAGAACCTATCTCTGTTCATTGACAGTTTTCAGCATCCCTCCTCCACCCCATTTCTCCTCACTTATAGATCCATCTACTCTTACCACAACCGGGGGGAGTACTCTGGGTTCGGGCCACATCCCGAGCTCGGAGCCCTCCACCCGGACAGCACGCCAAATACGCATAAACTTACGGTATTAATATACGTAGATGTGAACTCGTGAAATATATATATATATATATTACAAATAATTTTTTTTTTTTTTTTTTTGCATATTGATAAATCTGAATTTTAGATTATACCATAATAGGTTTACATTCTCCTAATGAGAATATTTTTTTATTTCGTTATCATGACCGTTATAGATGCTCCAAAAATAAATAAGTAAATAAATAAAAAAGAAACAGAACAGGTAATTATAACTCAATGTATGCATGAGTTGTTACAAGCTTTTATAGCACAGTGATAAATGTAATAAAGATAAGCTAACCTGTTTGAGAGCAGGACACCCATATGAGCCTCTTTAAGATGTACTGTATGAGTGAGGATTTCTGGCCGATTTAATTTCTGTAAACTGAAGTGCCAAGTGCTTTCCTTTAGTCAAACAAACAGAAAAGCAGTGCATCCGTTCCTCAGTGTTTTCAGCCTACTTTATGCATAAGGTCAGATGTTTTAAGGAACAGCTGAGGGAGAGTTCAGGAAGAGTCCACACAGGTGACACCTCATGGGGCGGGACTCAGCGCTGTCAATCAAACACCTGTGCATTCAGCTCTGCTTCTGTAGGAGGAGTGAGTAACTGAGACGCTGCTCCTGATGTCACAAAATACTCAAACTAAACAATGGCAAAAATAAATACATGTAGACGTACATTTTTAATAAGTACACACACACATTACGATTTGTTTACCGAGGCTGCATTTGTTTGATCAAAAATACAGAAAAATAGTAATGTTGTTAAATTATTAAAATAGTTACCAAAAACAGCTGTTTTCTATTTAAATATAACTTACAATGTAATTTATTCCCGTGATGGTTTAGACTTATACATTTTGAAAACGGCTGTGCTGCTTCAGATATTTGTGGAAAAACTGCACTACCAGTTCTAGTAATTTCATTTAATTTCTAAAGAAAAAAATAATTTTGCTCTGCAAGGATACATTGATTTGATCAGAAGTGTCAGTAAAGACATTTATAGTGTTAAGAAAGAATTTGGTTTCAAATAAATGCTGTTCTTTTGAACTTTCTGTTCATCTGTGAAACCTGAAAAATAAACTGTATCACAGCTTCCGCATAAATATTGTGGAGCACAACTGTGTTCAACATTGATAATAATCTTCATGTTTCTTGAGCAGTAAATCATCATATTATTCTGATTTCTGAAGATCATGTGACACTGAAGACTGGAGGAATGATGCTGAAAATACAGCGGAGCATCACAGAAATACATTACACTTTAACACAGATTCACACAGAAAACAGATGATTTAAAATAAGAATAATATTTCACTGTTTAATACTGTATTTTTGATCAAATAAATGCATCCTTAAAGAGCAGAAGAGACTTCTTTCAAACACATTTGAATAACTCTGAGCTCTTGACCTCCATCTGATTACGCCCAGGATGCTGAAAAAGCTCTTCAGACAGACACACATGTGCTTGGTGATATTTCTCATTGTACGTGTCATTGATCAGTCCACATGAGTTTCCTCCAGTACAGCAGGAACACAGAGCATAGAGAAGATTTTCTCATTATACTGGTGTTAATTGATGCTAATAAGAGGGATGTGTTTGTCTTGCCTGCTGTTAACCACCTCACTGTCCCGGGGCCCAGGAGACCCCTCCAGACCCCCCCTCACACCCTCACACTGGAATTTACAGCCCCCCTAAACAAAACACTGGAGGCTTTCTTCTCAGACCCTCGTTCATCCCCCACGGTTCAGCCTGTGTTTAGTGTTGACATGAACTACAGCGAGGTCATAAGAAGCCTAATCATTTGAGTAGCTCACAACATTAGTCCTCACTGCATTTGTGTTTGAGCTCCAGACATGCTGTTGAAGAGAGAGAGCTGATACGTTTTACCTGCTGGAAAAAAATCCCACAGGCTCTTTTGATTTGAGTGCATTATGGTTTTGCATGGGTGAACCGCTCTGATGAAATGCCAGAATCTAGGTTACATTAGTTGTGTTGCACATGTACAATAGTCAGGAAATCTGATGAGTGTGTTTCTTTTCAAACTGAAAACAGGTCACAGCTGAAAAGAAGAGCACAATTGATCTGACATGCTTTATTCGACTCCTGTAGTGTGTGTGTGTGTGTGTGTTCTCTTTCTGTAGGACCACATGTGGTTTAGGTCATTGTGTGTGAACTAACAATAATGGAGTAATTTGGGCACACCGGTCACTCACGGGAATTTAGCTACAGAATGAGTGTTTTCTGCTGCATGACAGAAACACTGGACAAACCGAGAGAAAAGAGATTCAGGACTTTGCCGTTAGATTCTATGGTTGTCTTCTGAGGTCTTTTCTGTCCCTGAATCATCAGATGTTTCCATTTCCTCTCCATTTAGTCTACACGCTTTAGAAGAAACAGTTGAGATGTATCTTTGCTAAAATGACTGGCTCTGAGTGTTTCACTGTCTGTGTTTAGATAGTTTTGTGTATATCATTTGTCTCTTGGCTCATGCTAATCCCAAATTTATCACTGGCCGAGAGAGAGAGAGAGAGCGCGACAGGGCAGGAACTCAAGCTCAAATGGTTGTGATGGTCCTGCTGAGCGACTGTGAGAGATCCGATTAACACAGTATGACAATCCTGTCTCTCTCTCTCATGCACTCATGTTTGTTTTTGTGTAAAGTGTGTTCATCCCATAGGTGTAATGGTTTTATAATGTACAAACTGTAAATTCTATGTCCCTTCACCAACCCTACACCTAACCCTAACCCTCACAGGAAACTTTCTGCATTTTTACTTTCTCAAAAAAATTCATTCTGTATGATTTATAAGTGTTTTGAAAGATGGGGACATGGGTTATGTCCTCATAAGTCACCCTCTCCTTGTAATACCTGTGTCATACCCATGTCATTATACAGAGTTGTGTCCTGATATGTCACAAAAACATGTCCACACACACACACACACACACACACACACACACACACACTCACACTACATTCACAAGGACATCTCATATGCCGCGTTTCCACTGAAATTACCCAGAACATTTGTATCAGGAACTTTTGTCCCCCCCAGACCTGTTACTTTTTTTGTTTCCACCGCGGTCTCTCATTTCTCAATACAAAGTACGCTGATTTTGGACGTGCATCCTCGGTAGTTCAGATTTTGCTTATTCGACTCGGGAGTGTGATGTCTGCAACAACGCGAATCCGGTAATACTGCAAACAGCAGCGTATTTCATAACTTGTTTTTTCATAACTCGTCTTGGCTACTGCAATTTTTCTCTCTGTATATTTACAATAAAACGAAATATGATATCCAATACCACTGCCTCCTTTCATTTTCATTTAAGCATAATAACAGCTGCAGAAATGTACTTAGTTCAGGGATATGTGTATATATACAGCTATTACAATGAAACAAAATATTATATAAATTTGCCTTTTTTATTTCATTTTAACATATAGATCAACTGAATACAGATACAGATACAGAGGAGAGGCTGCTCTCGGCGGATAGATGATCACTGAGCTCCCGCTGATCGTGTGGAGTTCACCGTCTCCGAGATCGGCGAAACACGTTTAAATAGGCGCTGTCTTTATAAATAAACAACAGATTTGGGTTTTAAACGACTACATTCTCGCCTGAAATACTTTTAAAATTACATTTCATGATACAATAAAAGTAATATTTTGAAAATGATCTGAATAAATGGTGGTTGAACTCAACCAATGCTGCGTGAACTCAACCAATCAGGATGTTTAGCGCCAAAGTCCCGCCCCCGAAAGTTCCGGAACTTTGAAAAAGTGCCACCTCGTCAGCAGGGACTTTCTAAGGGGCATTTTTTTACCCGGAACTTTATTTAGTTCCTGGTTCCTGCGGTGGAAACACACCGAGTACCAGCCCAAATTCCCTAGTTCCTGGGTAAAGTTCCTGCGGTGGAAACGCGGCTATGATTCACACTTCAGCTGAAAACTGTCACTATAGCCTTTCAGAAGGGACTAATATGTACTTTTAAAGCTTTTAAGCTGCTAATATGTACCATTTAGATGTAAATAATTGTAGCTTTTGTACCTTAGGAAACCACCCCCGTAACAGCTTTACACCTCTTTTCTGAGTCTGTATGAGCTTTTTGTTTTTCAACATGAATAACTAATGAAAACTGTTCTATTTAAGCTCTGCATCCTGGGTTTCTTTTAAACACTAGTGAATGTGCATTACTGATAAACTATTTTCTTGTTTGACTCTGTAAAGCTGCTTTGACACAATCAGTATTTTATAAAGTGTCTCCTTCCATCTGCTTCTGACTCTTACATTAAAAAGTAGTAACTGTATCTGAAGAAACGCATTCGATATGCTTTAAAAACGAATGTGAACCAATTCAGCAGAAGCCTTTAGATCTAAAGTTTTCTAAAATCATCACAAACATAAATTTAGTTCAGTGTCTAAAACTGTGATTACGTGAACTGAATGTAATTTACGCTATTTGCAGCTATTCATCTTTGTATAGAACTTCACAATGGACACATTTCCAGGTTTCTCAGCAGCTGAAGTCGTCATAGTTGGGTTCACTTGAAGAGCAGTGAATGGGAGCATACCAGAAATATATATTTTTTGCATTCCCATTTGCTCTAATAACAATAGGAAAAACTCCATGATAGTGTTTGCATGACTTTCAATACAAGGAAAAATAACATTGAGAGACTAATGTCAAATATACCTAACATCCCATAGACACTGCATTAGAAACACCCTCACATTAGCTAAAGGTTTTTTTTTTCTTCAATGCAAAGGTGATCTAATGCAAAGAATAATGTTATAAATGTACATACATAAAAAATGAAAAACTTGAAATATGGTTAACATATTAATTCTGTCAACACATCCAAATAATTGTACATTAAAGCATGCCAAAAGATTAAGGAAACAATAATTTGAAAGTATTTTTTTATTTATTTAATTAACTTTATTACAAGTGTGTTAAGAAACCGTAATAAAGATGTGCCTTTAAGCACACTGAAAGCAAACCTTTTATTTCAGTAATATTTTATATTATCTGCAAGTATAGTTTTCTAAAAGTATGCTTTTAAGATGCAAAGTACACTACAAGTGCACATTTTTGCACACTTGGGAGATGCATGTTAAGATACAGCCGTGTGCTTAGAGAGCTTTCTCCAGTTCTGCTGGTTTACTGTGTTAGATAATCACAAAAACAGCTCTGTTTAGTGCCCACGAAAAATAGTGAGTTGTGAATGAGATTAAATAAGGGAGAACCAAGTGTGTTAAAGTGTCTGTTTACTTCTGAATGAAGATTGATGAAAGTAATTATATGCTAGAGTTCACTCTTTAAGTAATAAACCCATGCAGCATCTCACACACACTCACACACACACACACACACGTTTACTTCGCTATCTAAATGGAGAATTTACATAGAATTATATTGTTTTTAAATACAGATAGTTATACACTTTTTAATCTAAACCCACCCTACCCCTAACCCTACTCCCAGAAATCTTTCTGCCTTCTTCTGTGTACATTGCACAGGCCCAACTGATCAATAATTCAATTTGTTAATGACTATTTTCATTGTGTATTATTTTTGCTTCAGCCCTGCGTTTTTTGTGTGTGTAACGTGGTGTTTGTTTGGGAGTGTGTCTGTGTGTGTGTGTGTGTGTGTGTGTGTGTGTGTGTGCTCTTGTTTTTGTGACATATCAGGTATAATGTATAATGACATGGGTATGACACAGGTATTACAAGGAGAGGGAGACTTATGAGGACATAACCCATGTCCCCATTTTTCAAAACACTTATAAATCATACAGAATGAGTTTTTTGAGAAAGTAAAAATGCACAAAGTTTCCTGTGAGGGTTAGGGTTAGGTGTAGGGTTGGTGAAGGGACATAGAATATACAGTTTGTACAGAATAAAAACCATTACACCTATGGGATGAACACACTTTACACAAAAACAAATGTGTGTGTGTGTGTGTGTATGTGTGACTGAGATTAGGGATGCTCGATCATGATTTTTCATGGCCGATACCGATTTTTCTGACAAGCAAACTGGCCGATTCCGATACCGATTTCCGATTTAAAAATAAATCTTTAAACCACAAACAAGAAAGAAGGAAAGTGTGCATAAACAAGATGTTTATTTGGTATTTAATAGGCCAAACTGGCTTTTGGCTATTGAAAACAATAACTGCAACCATCTGAAATTAACAGCAGTAAGTAGACTACATTCAATACAAACATAGATGGTACAGTCATCAGCATTTAGCTTTTGTATTTGAATTGGGTTGAAACTACATAGAACTGGCCTTAAATTAAAAGATTGACTGTAACCATGTGAAATTAAAGGCAATAACTGCATAGTTCTACAGTCCAAACAACACAATCAACACACATTCAGTATTTTAGTTTTTAAATTTGGTTTTAAATTTAAAACAAGGTCTTTACCAGTGAAACTAAATAAAAGTATGCTATATAAATATTATTCCAAAATGTTAAAATCAAATAATGTTGGTGCGAATAAAACAAACATACAAAGTGTTTCATTCATCCAATTAAAAATAATAAAAAAATAAGGTAATGATCCACATCTATATTTTTTACTTGAGCCAATGAAAAATACTATTGTCTAGTTAAAAAATATAGATGTGAATCATTGCCCTACATTTTTTTTATTTGATGAATGAAACACTTTTCCAGTGTGCTACATCAGGTGATTTTAAAATCAAATTAAGTTCATGTAATTTTAAGGTAAAAAAAAAATAATAATCATCCTATACAGAACTGACGTTCACTTCGGGCTTTTCAAACATGTATGCAAGTTCTACTTTACAAAAAAAAAAAAAAAACAGCTGGTAAGCAATTTTTGAAACCATTTTATCACCAATATTCTACTTATCCCTGAGATCTCCAGAACACTTGAGGCTAAAGGCGGGCATACACGGTGCGAATTCGGATGGTCGGAAGATCCTATGTCCATGCACATGGCACGAGTGAGTTTTTCTGAAAATCGTACGGACGAGATGATATACGACACGATTTTACAACCTGCAAATTCCAGAAACAATCGCACTAAGTTGATAGACGCGTTCGACTTGAAGCAGCGCTGCTGCACGCACGGAAGTATCACTGTATGACATTAAAGTACAGCGAGAGCGATAAGGCCGGCGACACACTGGATGCGTGGCGCAAGCGTCTCAGCCGCGTGGCGTGTCGGTTTTTAATTCGGCTCCCATGTTAGCAGGTTTAAAGCATACATTCCGCCTGAGTGAGCCGCGCGGCAAATGCTTACTTTCTAGAAATAGAATCGACGCCTATTTTTACCGCGACACGCGCGCGTGTTGGAAGCTTTTCCAGGCAAAATATAATAGGAAAATGTGTTCAAATGTCATTTTGTACACAAATACATATGAATTCCTGATATTTTGATATTTGAACATAAATTCAGATATAAATGTAATTAAAAAAATAAATAAATAATTATCGATTTTCAAATATTGCACCTGTCAAACATAATCTATTTCGCCGTCAATACTTTTGACGGTGTCCTTTATCAGTAGGTGTAGGTGTGTAAAAAAAGTATATATTGTTGTAATGAAGACATGAGCCTAGTCTAGGCCGGTGACACACTGGCTGCATGGCGTGAGCGCCGCGTGTCTAAGAGAGCACACATATCCAATGCATTCGAATCGCTCTCGCGGTACTTTGATGTCATACAGCTGATCATGTGCAGCGCTGCTTCAAGTGGAACACGCCTAATATAACTGCTCTCTCATAACTGCATATAAAATATTGATACGAGACTTCAAGACATACTTCAGATGTATTTTACTCATAAGAATTTGTAGGGGTACCAGTATTTGTGTCCAACGTGCATTCAAAACAACAACAACAACAACAACAACAAAAAAACGTTATTTCATAATGGTATTTCCTCCCAATTTAAATTCTTATTCTCCAATGAAAGGTGAGTTTTTTTATTATTATAATTTTTTTTAATAAAAGATCAAAAGGATTAACAATGCAGATTTATTTTCACAGACTTCTTTGATCATATTTACTAAGGTTAAGCCGAGTTCAGACCGCACGATTTTCAAAGTAGCCGGGTCACTGTTCTTTTCACACTGCATGACTATCTTAGCCAGAATTCAGTCACTGCTGTGTTCACACTGCACGATGGATCTGCAACAGAAGGTTTCACACTGCATGACTTTACAATAGGAAGAATCACCAGCAGTTCTGTCTGGCACGCAAACTATGTTTCACAACCAAACACCCGCGAGATGTGAGAAGGAAACAACGCGATAACATGCGTGCAAGACCAGAGTTTTTCACGAGACCGGGATAGGTCAGATGAAACATCGAACAGACACGGGTGCTCCTGCTAAATTTATATTAATTTATCTTCCATTTCATGGGTCCAAATAGACCGAGAAGAAAGCCTTTTTCTGAAATGAAGCCGTGCTTGCTGATATTGTGGTTTATAACTCCTCGCCGTTGCTCTCTCATTGGCTGCCGGTCATCGCCGATGTAGTTTTCAGTCAGAACACTTTTCAGACAACATGGGTTTAAATGTCAGCGAGCCAAAAACTGGGCTAAAACCGTGCAGTCTGAACTCGGCTTTACCAACAACAAAACACTGGGTGTGTTAAAATTAAATAAGACCATAAAAGCAAAAGTGCTGTCTTTGTTTCAATATGTAAATCTCTTAGATATTTATCATAATTTAATTTGATTTGTGAAAAATTATATATATATATATATATATATATATATATATATATAAGAAACTATGTAATAATCTCTGACTATTAAATATCACACTGATCACGCAATAAATAAATAAATAAATAAATAAACAAAAAAACAACAACTGTCTGCTTCAAATGTGTGTTTTGGTAGTGAAGGTAGAAGTACTGTGGGGTGAATACTGTCAGGGAAAGCTGTAAACTGTAATGTTTTGACATTAGTGAGCAGATGAAAGGAAATATTCAAGGCTGATGTGCTTCAGCAGAGAGTCTGAACGCTCCCATATACTGCAGATAATAGATGTCCTGTCTTTTTAGTGGTCATGATAAGTGTGCTCGAATCCTCTCGTAATATGAGTGAGCGTTTAACTTCAGCCTCATAGATTTCACTGGAATGTGTGAGCGTGTTTTCTGTGGCTTCTTGGAAGAGCTTTTAGTTCAGCTCAAAGCAGATTGATCTCATCTTATAGCAAAATAATATTTAAAACATTTTTAGAACAATAATGTGAATGTTCTGGGTTAATCTCTGCATCACTTATGTGTTGCTGTTAACTGCCTCAAGGCTCCTGTGTTAAAGTGGGATTGAACATACTCTGGAATGACAGTGGAAGCCTTTTAAAGAAAACAAGGTTGTTTATTTTTTAATTTAAAAACTTGTTAGCACAGTGATTGACAGCAGTTATCTTCATGATTATGACAACATACAGGACAACATCTTTGTAGTCACAAAACCTTCAGGTTATATTATTTCATCAAACATTTTTATGAAAACATTTCATTACACAAACAATGAGGATCTGTGGAAAACAAAAAAACAACAACAACAACAAAAAAAAAAATCTAATTGACCGAAGTAACAAAAAAAAACGGATCACAATAAGTAATACAATTTAATTAACTGAATAAAACTTAGTAAATAATTACATATTTTGCGGAGGTTCTTTTAAGTCACCTTTATTTCTATAGTGCTTTATACAGTACAGTTTGTGTTCACAGAAAGAAATAGGAAAATAGCAATTATTATCAGTGTTATAATATAGTTCAGATCTAAAAGACAATAGTGTCATTATTCAGCTCAAGTCAGATCAGTGTTGATTTAGTTCAGATACAGTTGCACAGTAAGTCGTATTTCAGTCGTGATCAGGATTTCTGCTTTTCTCGATTTATTAAGCATAATTGTCTGCAATTTTTCCCCCGCTGATTATTAATCCTGAAATGCTTCCTTAATTTAGAATTTGCATTATCTTGCATTGGTAACAGGCTTTCATGGTTGCTATCACCGGATGTCAAGAGTTTAAACCAGGGATGCTCAGATCTGGCTCGGGAGATCCACTTTCCTGCAGTTTAGCTCCAACCCTGATCAAACTCTCCCTACCTGTGAATGTCTAATGATCCTGAAGGCATTGATTAGCATGGCCGGGTGTGTTTGATCAGGGTTAGAGCTAAACCCTGCATAAAGGTGGATCTCGCAAGCCAGATTTGAGTATCCCTGGTTTAAATCCAATCAGATTCTCTGTCCTGTGGTTTACTTAAACTCCTCAACCTGGCAACCATATGCATACAATTTGCAGCAGAAATGTAATACAACTGAAGAAAGTTTTTTGTTACAAAAAAAGTATATAAAATGCTGTACCTCTATGGCAACACTTTGAAGCAACATGAATGAATAACTGGATTTCTCACATCCCTTATGTGTTTGGTGAATGGATCAGAGTGGGGTCAAGACCTCCTGAGTGACCTACTTCTCTCTTCTCTACTTGCCTATAATCTTCCTCAGTCTGATGGCCATTTTGAATGACCTCGTTTTTTTGTCTCTGTCCATGAGATGACATCAGCCTGGACACTTCAGCCATCCTGGCTTGCGTTCAGTCTCTTCTCTTGCGTTGGAAAAGTCTGACCCAGTTAGACTGGCTGAGGAGCCCATATTACAGACCCTTTGTGTTAATGGAGATGCTTGTCTTGGCTTCATGTTTAAACTTTTGGAATAAATCTTGTGAAAGTGCAGATCTGATCACCACATGTGTGGGTAATCTCAGTCCTTAAACTTGCTTTAAGATACAAAGTACTTAGTCTGTGCTACAGATGTGCTGTTTTTGCCACTGTATGTGTCAGAATATTAGGGTGGTGAAATGAAAAAAAAAGAAAAGCCACATAAGTGTTTAAAAAAAGATTGTATGTAAATTTTTTGTTCACAAGCAGATATCCTGTTCTTTCTTTGGACGTTTTGTATGTTCAGATATTCATATAACAAAATATATACACATTAAAACCTAATTAGGGACATAGTAGTATACTTAAAGTATGATGTATAGTTCACTTAAAGAAAACTTATGAGTATACTTGCAGTATAAAACTACTAAAGTAGAAGTTTACTGAGACTATACTACAAAGAGTACAAAGTATTTAATCAGTAAACTATCAGAAAACATAAGTTCACTTTTAGTATGATTGCAGTACAAACTACAGACGTAGAGGTGAACTAGTTGTGTACTCAAAGTTTGTTACTGTTATACTTTATACTGTTATACTCTTACATACTAGAAAGTGTGCCAATTTAGTCCCAAGGAGTTAACTGTCGGGTCAAAAGCGAGCCTGCTAATGCGTGCCAGAGATAGCTGTTTCATATAATCTTTTATATTAACAAATAAGCCAATCTCCAATACATTTAGAATATTCATAATATCACCCAACTCTACGCAACATTTCCTAATCATGCTGGCAGGAGGATCACATGACCCATGATCACTGAGGAGGGCGTCTGGCTCTGAACTGGATCTGGTAAAAGCCTCTGCATGGACCAGCTTTACATTGTTCTGTTTATTTACTCACGTTAGTGGAGGAATCCGGTGTCAGTATGAACTAGGGATGTCAACGATTAATCGATGATCGATTAATTGTCGATAAGAGATGCAATCGATTAAGGCTATCGATGGTCGGTTAACCGATTCAATGTTGGGCTGCGTGCGGCTCATGCGCACTCAACACGTGCGAGCGGCTGTGAGTGACGGTGACGATATATAAAAGCATCATCATTCATTCACAATGTACAAATTAAGCTTTTAATGTGATTTAAATTTTAAAGTACATTAAAATAGAAACAACATAAAAGTTCTTCAACATTAAATGCAATAGAAATGTAGTTACTAATCATTTCATCAGATAAGTGTTTTATATCGTGCGCTTTGCAGGGCTGCGGGACACAGTGACAGGACAGGTAGTCTATTCATTCCTACAACTTGTTAATTCATTCCTACGAATTATTAATGTGGCAATTGTCCATGTTTCATTAATTTTGTTCCCTAAATAACCCATGATTTAAGTGAAATAAGGGAACAAATTAATAAATCGAACGAATTCTTAATTCATGAAATCTTTAATTTCCCTTCCCATGTTTACCACAGTAAGAGATGCGAAAACAGTTATTAAAAGCGAAAGATAATAAAATAAACCTGGGAAATTAGAGGGTTAGACTATGAAGATTTAGGAAAAGAAACAATGCCTAAATATACTGAATTTGTGGAAATTCGTGACCAACCGGCAAACCAGAACAAAGCCGCGTAAATGAAGACTATGGGGTCCAAAAGCATGGTCGCGATCTAACATTTTCCAGTTAACCTATTATTCCTCTAATAAACAAAGCTTTTATACCACACTTGTCATAATCAGATCTTATCATTTCTAAATAAATAATTGCTGGATTCAAAACAGCGATTAATAGGCGCTGTGACCGACACATTCCTGGAGCATTCACTGCTGTCACTAAACGGTGACGCCGAGCATCGTTCACAAGTTTCTGCATGGACCTGACTAGGGCACAGGTTCTAAGCCCTGCGACAAAATGGGATGCTTTAAGGAAAATTTATAGCCTACTAAGTAATAGGCCCAACATAAAAATAACAATTTGTTTTCATGTTTTTTTTTTTTTTAAATAGGCTATGCGAAATATATCCGACTTAAATAGGCTAATTAAGATTAACGGATTTAAAACAGAAGTGTGGGCGCTCCATAAGTTCACAAAAAAAAAAAAAAAAGGATGACAACGCATTCTGTTTGTTTGCTTTATTTTACAAGAGCACAAATCTTCTGTTTTTATTGTGAGTGTGCACAAATGAAAGTAAACACTTTTGCGGAAAATATATATATATTTTTAATGTCTCAGCTGTTTCGATCGCCCCGGAGCCTGCTGCACACGTATATTCTAGCGATTCAAACTTACATCGCAGTCTGTTCATTATCAAAATAAAATGTCAACTAAACATTAAAAGGTTACACTGGTCAGTTTAAATAGACCGTAGTATACCGGTCCACTCTGCTGTTATGCCAAGGACGTTTTTGCTCATATGAAGAGGATCATCTTTTCCGTCTATATGCGAATGCGTGTTAAGTACAAGCCTAGTTTACATTATAAATAATAGTTTAACATTCAAATACATTGCGAATATGGAAACATTTCGATTTGTGCCGAATGAGACATGAGCAATAACCTCCAAATAAATCTAGCCAAAGCCGCGCTCGCTCATCCTCGTCTGCACGCATGCACTGTCACGATCTAATGCGCTGTATGCCGGATTTTTAAAAATCTGACATTTTCTAGGACAGAATCCAGCAGGATCAAATTAATGTGAGCAACTGTGTTTTGGTGCAGCATCGCCGATGTAGTTCACTTAATGTGCAGCGCAGTCACACGCGCTCCACATTTCGGATAATTTTATACAATAATGTCAGTTGAAAACATTGCAATTGTGCTTTAAAATACAACAACGAGCACCACAAAACCATTTAAAGATGCGCGTTCAGCGTTCTCCGTGCGGGATTGGAAACTGTCAAAAAAGTAAAATGACCTCAAAAGTATGGCGCGCTCTCTTCATTTTATCAAATGATCATAATCGCATCTATTCATTTTATAATCCTGCTAGTAGCATTTTATTCAGACTAAAACCTCTTTAATTCAAGTGAGAAAGCGTTTTGTGTGTGTGTGTGGCTTTTGCACATCCTGTCATACCGCTCACTGCGTGCCTGCAATAGACGCATTTTGCAGTATTATGGTTAACGATTAATCGATTAATTGATCGTTAATTTAAACGACGATCGATCATGGAAATAATCGAAATTTGACATCCCTAGTATGAACACAATGCAGTGCTTTCAGGTGCTCTTCATTCTTGCTCTGTGTGTGTGTGTGTGTGTGTAGATGCATTTGTAGAAGGTTTTTTAGTTTTTTTAAAGAAAAGTGGTGGAGCCATGTTTCACTTACCGTAACAGAGGATAATGCCATGAAACATAATATGTAGTTTGATAACCACACGAATCTCACAAAATCTGTCATTTCTGGCTTAGTGCACATTGTGATATATTAAAATAATATAAGTATTCATATATTTTATATTCAGTCTATGCTTTGATTATATTTATTTGTATAAAATATGGAGTGAAAGATCCAGACGTTCTCAACAGGCTTTGTGAGATTCACCTTATGTGCTATTACAGTTACATGGCAGAGACTGCTCTGTTTTGTATTTATATATTATTCATTTTCTTTGTAAGAGCGGGTGTTGAAGTGAATCCTGCTCTGAATCACAGAAAACCAGCGGCAGAGAGACCAAGAGATGCTCTGCAGCATAAACTCAGTCTAATATGAATTTCATGAGGAGTTCGGGCTCAGATTTTTCATGTTGAGCCTGGTCAGCGTTCTTAACATCTTCATTTTCCTGTAGGTGTCTGCTCTTTCCCACAAGGCCACTGCCTTACGCACTACAATTTATGGCTGCAACTTCTCCTGGAGAAAACAAATGAGGCATTTGCTGGGCTTGTGCAAATTCTCAGAGTAGCCGCTGAAGCCACCGGGAGGTTTTCGCCTCACCAGACATTGTTTATTATGGGGAATGCTGTGTTTTCTTGGGCGATATCAATCTGAAGCCCTTGAACTCATACTGTGCTGCTAAAGCTCTTCGAGAAAGCACTAAAGAAATGCTCACACTGTTCAAACATCCAGTTTTTTGAGAGTAATACACTCAGATAACCTCTTGCTCGATGGCTTGTTTTGTTGATGCAGTGCATTTGTTGATCTGTGATGGGATCTGAGGGGTCTTCGTCAATGTTCAGCTCTTCATCTCAGAGTCGTTTATCTCCGTCACAGCAGATATTTAGTGCACAACGTTCCCTAACGTCAAGGATACACGTTTGAAAGCAGGGTTTTTGAAATAAAAGTTCTTCGTGACATACTGTTACACAAACCGTCTCAGATGGCTTTACAGAGCCCCCAGCCCACATTAGACATTCAGTGGAGACAAAAGCTGTTACATTTTGACATTCACCTAATTAAGCAAGTGATCATTTATGGATGAGTTGGATTACCAAATGAGTTTGAATTTAAATTAACTGATGTAGCAAGTTTTCCTCCTCCCTATAAAGTGTATTTATTTTACTGGTTGATTGTATGTTGTATTATTTGCATGTTTTCTGGTGTCTGTGATCATTTACTGTCAGTGGCGTAGCCAGGGGAGGGGCCATGGGGGCACTGGCCCCTCCTGAAAACTGATTGGCCCCCCAGTGTGCCCCCACATTTCTACACGTCTGTCACTCACAAATTCAAATTATAACCTTTACATTTAGTAAATAACTCATGATTGAGTCGCGATGCTTCTCAACGAGGACCAAGAATAGCGAGCTGCTGTTTTCCAACGAAAAAAGCACCTATTTTAAATAGCTTATGTTTTTCGATTAGCGAGTTGTTGCAGTGCAAGAAGTGTTTGGTACTAACGTTAACGTCTTTCGGTGTTAGACAGACCAGGTTCGATGACGATGTTATCTCCTAGAGCAGACCAAGATGCTTATCATTATATTTACTATGCTCCTCTGATGCTGAATGTAAAAGGGGTTTACTGCGTTACGATTTACTTATTTTTCGGCCGAACGAGCCGATATAGGCAACAACGCAATTTAAAGCAATGGTTTGAAAAACTATAATAGCAATTCTAATAAAGTCATTATTGAATCATGCAGTCGAATTAGCGACTTTTTTCACTCAAGTGAGGTGACGAAACAAATCGTGTAATGTTTATCTAACGCTCCATACTTTAGACTTTTTTTTAAAAAGTCTATATGGGTGAGACACATGCAAAAACATCGTTTTTTTTACTGGTCAATTTTGAGATTTGGGGCTGTTTGTCTTCAGTAACATGTCTTCTTTCAGACTTGTGGTGAAAAAAAAGTCCAAAATACACATATAGGTCTTTATTTTTATACACCTTTAGTCTATTTGCGTCTGTAGATTCCTAATAAATTCAGTTGGCGTTCTAAAATCACCATGTTGCTCCGCGATTGCTGTCTGCACCCTGGAAAGCTCTCTCTCTAGCTCTTTCTCCCTCCCTTCACAGAAGTTATTGACAAAACGTCATTTGATGACACCCAGAAACATTCTCAAAAAAATAATACATAATTATTTAATGCATGATTAAATAGCAAACTAAATAACTAATACTAAAATAACACTGGACTAATTAAGCTATTCTAAACTGTTTTATAGGATCCACATATTTTACATTTTACCTTTTTGAACAAGGAGCTTTCTAACAAAGTATGGATATATGATATTTTTAAATCAATATGCTCAAGATTAATTAGCCTTGACATAAGTAGATTTTGTTTATTCATCAATGCAAATTTACTGCAACTGCTGCTATGCCAATTGAATGGTATGTGGATAATAAACAAAAACATATTTATAATATAAACATATTTATATTAGTTATATTAATTAATTGTGTATTTATTTCTATGAATTATTAATGTTATTCTGCATTTATATAAATAAGGCTATTATATATATATATATTATATAAGGCTATTATAAGTAAATTATATTATTATTATTTGTGAGTTGTGCACTATTCATACTTTGGATTATTTTATTTATTACAGTTTTTCTTTCACTTTTGTAAAGTGAAAAGTTAATACAAATTGTATTAGATTTTTTTTTATTTAGAGCAGTGAATAACTGCTATTAAAATATAATAGGGTATCACTGTTTATTACTGATTTTAAAGGTTACTGAACTCTTGAAATGATTTGGATATACAGTTCAAACAACACAAGATTGGCCCCTCTGTATTAATCGTGGCCCCTCTTGTGCCCCCCAGTTGAAAAATCCTAGAATCGCCCCTGCATTTACTGAAACTAAATGACTTCATGACATCACAGTAATGGTACATCATACATAGATTCAGGAGTCAAGCAACTCCCCTGAAAGACAACAGTGTGACTACACCGATAATAACCAATCACAGCAGAAGCAAAACGAGCTACTGTAAGTGTCAGACAGAGGGAAAAATGGACACAAAAATGAAATGGAGTTCAGGAGGATATTGTTTGTGTTCCACAACAGCTCTTTATTTCAGATGCACTGTTTATTGTTCATTAAATGGAAAAGTTTCTAACTAAACACATCACAATGAATGAACCCTTGGGGACAGTTGAGCTGTTGTTTCTGGAGGTAGTTTTCCTGCTGTGTAATTGAAAGATGCAGCACTGACGTCATGAAGAGACTCACTCTCTCTCGCTCTGTCTGGATCTCTCTGTAGTTGCCCAGTTTAATGTAACTAATGTAACCTGACGCAGTTCTTTGTGTCAGGAGAATGGTGGGATGTTATCAGCGCAGTGCGTGTGCCAGGGTTTGTGTACTGATTTGGGGCATTAAGGTGACCTCCTTCAGTCGCAGCAGATCTTGTGGCTTTTAGTGTTTTATGGAGGTTCAAAAAAGGCAGATTTTTTGTCATGCAAACATCTTGAAAGCACTGTAGTTCTGTAGCTCATTGTGCAATTGGTCAAGGTGTTCATCCATCACCGTTCGGTAGAGTTGGCATATGCCAGTGGTTTACAACAGCCTCAGCAGCACGTCTGAGAGCCGAAGTCACCCAATAGGGCAGAATTAACAACTCTCTACTGGGTAAAGTGCAATAAAGTAGCACTTGAAGTCAGATATCTTTCACAAGGATGTGGGTGTAGAGATGTAAACAGTCAGGTCGAATGTATTTGTATACTGCTTGTGTATAGTCCAAAGCAGCGTTAGAGAAAGTCATTCTGTTGCATCACTAAAGCCTGGGCGAAATGACCATATTTAACAATGATAGACCTGAGCCTCGGGATTTCTGTATTTCTAGGGTTGACTAACACATGTGGAGCAGTGACTTGCCCTTACGAAAGGAAAATATATTGTGAAATATTGTAATATATTATTTTCCATTTTTATTTCTAATATTTTATATATTTGAATACATTTAATAATATATTGATTACACATATATTATATAATATATTGCAAAATATAAAAATGATTGCCGCTTTCAATATATTGCAAAATATATATTGGAAAAAATAAATATAAACGTATAAGAATATATGCCTAATATATTACATGATATTTTCCAATATACTGCAATATATTTTTGTTTCATAAGGGTCGGCACATCTGAGTATTTTAAACCGTTAAAAGATTTCAGTATTAGTTGATTTTGTTCTAATAAGGATTGAAAAATAGGTATGTTTTGTTCTGTTAATGTATTTAAATATAGTCAAGTTTTGTTCAATTAAATGAATTAAATGTTTTCAGATTTTGTTCTATTTCGAGATTTTAACATCGGTCTGTTTGGTTCAGTTAAGGCATTTAAATATTAATTGATTTTGTTCTATTTAGAGATTTAAATATTGATCTATTTTTTTTTCTATTAAGAAATTCAAATATCAGTCAGTTTTGTTCTTTTCAGATATTTAAATATTGGATGTTTTTTTTTTTATCCTATTTTAGCAACCTAAATATCAGTTAATTTGATTTGATTTAGAGATTAAAATCTTTTTTTTTTCTGAATTTAAATGTGAGTCATGTTCAATTCAGAGATTTAAATATCTCTTAAGCAAATATAAAGTAAATGCTTGAAAATTCTGCTAGCATTGCCATTTAGTTTCTTTATATTCTTTATATGTCATCAAGAGCTGCAGGGTCAGAAACCGGTGTTATGAAGTAGGACTATCCTAGTCCCGACTATTTCCATTTGTAACATTTGTACACTTCATATCACATGAGTTGTGTTTCCTGAAGCAACAAAGTGCTTCCCTGAGCAGAATTCAGCAGAGATGTTTCATATCTGGGCACAGAAAATAGGAATTTGAAGTGATTTGATGTGAAAGTGTTTCCTTGTGGATCTGTTGTGTGTGGTATTGGAGGAGGGTAAATCCTTTCCCAGCGTGCCGAGTGTTGGCAGCAGTGTTTGGCTGTGGGCCGTTCTCTCTCTCTGTCTCTGTAAGTGTGTCCTCGGGCAGTGATCAACTGAAGCCCTGTACGCCTGGACACACATGAAAGACAGCAGAGACAGAGAGTGGAACTGATGAAACCGTTGAAGAAAGAGTTTGTACATCCCCAGCACTATAAACCAGCTGCAAACATTCAATAATGGGAAACCAGTATCACCACCATCTTTCATCTGTTGTTGGTCCAAGCAAATAAATACATGCATAAGGACAAACTGAGTCTCTGCTTGATGTGATATTTAGATCCAGAAGCAGTGATTTTTAATCTGAGCGTGACAGGAAACCTGATACTGACCTGAGATCCAGCGGGAGTTCAGACCGCAGGTGAGAAACCTGAACCCGGTTGAGCTTGGTGGAGATGTGTCGCAGCGGTTAACGCTCAGGGCTGAATAACCAGAGTGAGACAATGCTAGACACGTCAGTTCCAGATCCAGACCACAGCCTGTCAGCCCTAAACCAGACTGTCCAACTCAATGAAGGCTGAGAGAGAGGGAAGGCTGAATGTTGCAGCGCTCGCGTCTAACACAGAAGCCATTCAGAGCCATGCTCATGTTTCCTGAAAGTGGAGATGCTGGGATGATAGTGGTTGAGGCGATTATATGTTAGAAGTAGACTGGTTTTATCTGAGACCAGATCCAAACCAAGGCCATGTTCATGTGGTTCTGAGGAGTCTTAAGAGCAACACCACAAGATGAAGACTTCACCTCTGCTGCTAACTTCAAGAATTTGAAGATAATACTCTATGACCATTGAGATTTGTATTGCTGTGTTTCCTGATTCTAGTGGTGGACTCATATAGTTTTTTTGAAGGTCTATGCCAATATCTAAGTGAGTAGGGTGCCCAAAGATCACTTTATTTCATTTAAAAACAGCACATACTTATCAATTGCTGAAATGCAACATGATGTTTACCTGAGTAGTTAGAAATGCATCATTTAAAATGCATAAAAAAATATATATAATTTGAATTTAAAACTGATTTTAAATTACAATTTTAACTTTAGCTGCTTCTTGATTAAGCAATCTCATTATAGTATTTTTCACAAATATAGCTGTCATTCATCTCGCACTAGGGCCCGTATGTGTGTCAAAATTCAGAAAATGTGGTAATTTGACTCTTAACCCTAGTTTTAGGAATAAGAGTGACTCATAAAGGTTCTAAGTGTTCAGACTAGGTCTCAGCTCCTAAATTATTGAAGAGAGCTGAAGAGGTCTCCTAACCTAGTCAGAAGTAATACGATGACAGCAAAGAGGAGGAGACACTTTCCGGCGAAGATATGACAGATTGAAGGAGTTGATAAAATGATACCAACTTGATTGTCGAGATCAAAAAGTAATTTTTTTATTTATTGTTATTCTTTTTTGTAACTGACAAAGTAAGAAAAATAATTGATCTCTTCCATACAACAAGTTAATTCTCTAACTGCAGAAATGTAATAATAATAATTATTTATTTGGCTGGGAAATATTGGATGATATTTAATTGTTCCTCTTGTTTTTATATGTGTTCATAATTTGTTTGTATGAATGCATGCCAAAAGTTATGACCACACAATGTGGCATGTTTCATTGCATTATTATCACAAATAAAACAACTGACTCGAAGCAACTATGCAATATGTTTACAAAATCTTGCACATTTATTCATTTTTGTATTTTTGTATTTTTTAATTAAGGATGAATATGTCCAATTTCCTTTGCCAAGACCTCACTTTTGGCCACTCCTATATTACAGTTAATTAACCATCTAACTGACCGCCAAACCATGTTGCAAACCAAGCCACTTTTCCTCGATGTGATTGAGGCTTTCCTGGTGTTGTTGGAGCCATTGATGGAACTCATGTTCACACATTGCTCCAACTGTAAACAAGGAGATATACCAATAGAAAACAAAGCGTCAATAATAATCTATGATAATTTAACACAATGCAAAGCGTTTTAAAAATATATCTAAATATTCAAATATTCCAGTGTATTAATTAAATGACTTTTATTGTAGTTACCTTGAATGATTAGTGTGCTCCTGTGGCTTTACATGAGCATGCTCACTATTGGCTGATTCAGAGGTCGAGGTCAGCCATTTAGTGTTGACATCATTGTAGTCCTTAGTTCACAAGACTTAAGAGTCAACTCAGTCAACACTTAAGAATCAGTCTTAGACTTTCCCAAAAGTTCTTTTTAGCTTCTTTATAAAAGTTTCCTACTCTTAGAAAAGTCCTACTTTTTACTTAGAATTTTTTTGACACTTAAGTCAAAGCTTAAGACTATTCTTAAGAGCATTTCTAAATAGTTTTATACATATGGGCCCAGGATTCATACTTTCTAAAATAAAGTCCAGGTAATGCTAATTTCACATACATGACAGCAAACATCTGGATATAGCATCATAGTTTGAGATCAAGACTGCACACATTATTAATGCTTTACAATGCACACTTAAGATCAAAAGAAATGCAATTAATGTAAAACTGCAATTAAATTAAAAAATATTTATGAGATATTCAAAAACATGTTTATACTATATATAAATAAGTGCTAGGCAACAATCTAATTTTTTAATTGCGATTAATCGCATTATGCACAAAATTCAATAATGCCTCCAAAAGTAGTGCATTGTGCACTTTTTTTTTCATTTCAAAGTGCTGCTATATGAACAAAAGTGCTTTAACATTTGGTTTGCCAAAAATTTTCAAACAAATATAGTGCTTTTTTACAGCAGTATTCCTTTTAAATAGTAGCAGTTAAAATATTTCTTGTAAATCTTAACTTATAACGTCAATGTGATCAAGTTAAATATAAAACAAGCTATATGAAACTGCCAGGGCATTAATATTTTTATATAAAATATATTGAATAGTTTGTTATAGTTTATAGTATGGTTATGCTCAGAGTCCAGATCTGCACCGTACTGGAACTTCTGGTACTGGTTTGTTCATGTGCATCCAGAGCCCGTGAGCAATGGACTTTCATAAAATAAAAACTGCATTGATGCGCAATTAAATAGTTGTCAGAGTTAATCAATTCATCTCTTAACATGATAATAACACATTCATTTGCCCAGCCCTAAAATAAATACATGTTTTCAGAATGGAATTGGGGTATGAAAACATATTATAGTGTGTGCCTTTCTGCTGTTAAACAGACAGACCATAAACCAATGAAGACCGGGAATGTTTATTAGTCAAAACCAATAATTTAGAAATGCCATATATCAGTTTGGCCACTAGTTGAAACAGGAAGCTTGGGCAGGAAATGCTGAAGGGAAGCCAATGAACTGTAATTACGCCAAAGCCATGAGCAATGATTTACTGCTTGTCAGGTATCGGGGTGGGATGTTTTCATTCAAGAGAGCATTCAACTGGACAGAAATCTGTGTTTGACATCATGAGTCATTCATACTTTTGCTCTGTTTCCCCCACCAAAAACAATAGAACCAAATCAAATCAAATAACTGTATGTCTGCCAGACAAGACTATGTTTGCTAGACAGGGACTGAATGTGATCGGACTCTGGTGATGGATTTCATGGAAGCATGACACACTCTAAATCATTTTTATCTGTCTGTTAATTGCCCTGATCTTCCTTGCTCATCATTCACTAATTTCTTTCATTCAAAGTCAGTAGACGTTATTAGGGTGGAAGAAGGCCAAACCAAGCCAGCAGACTGTAATGCAGAGAGACAGGGCTGTCGGGTCAACAGAGAGAAGAAGAGAAAGAAACAGAGACGGGCTGAGGGTGCAACACCATCGCCTGAAGCGTCTCCAAGCGCTTTTGTTCTCTTACTGACTGCCTCTGAGATGGTCCCACCCAAAGTGTATTATGATGTTGGGATGAGACGGTTCAGCTGGTCTGGGATCAGCATGCTTCATTACTACAGCAGTTCAGAGGAGTGTGGAATGTGTGCAGAGGTATTAAATGACTCTTACCTGAGACTATAAGCTCTTACCTCTCACACACACGCACACACACACACAGAGTCAGTGTCAGACTGGTTCCTCTGATTGTGAGATCTCATATTACAGTACACACACATCTCCAGCCGGTGAGTGATGCGCCTCTGGGCTGCCGCTCCAGCTCCAGGAGTGATTCATGTGTATGGTGTGTAAAGTCAATGACTCTCTGCTCTTTAAATGCTGCCATAAAGTTTCCCAAACTCCCCTCCGTCGTTGCGTCTGCAGCAGGCCCTCGACACTCTGTTTTAAAGTCGAACATGCTCGTTTACCTTCAGATTTACAACCGCGAGAACATCCTTCTCTCTGACTGTCTGAATGATTATTATAGCTGTGGGTGAGAAGAAGAAAGATCATTAATAGTTTTTATTCTGAAGTCCAGTTGATCTTGTTGTGTCTGTGACAGTGAGAAAACCAGACTCTTTTCAGTCATCTCTGAACACAAGAGGAGGAAGGAGTTTGACTGTGATATTTTAGAATTAAGATATTATACATTTTATTAATATTTTGATTTGTTCTTAAAGTTTTTGTGTGTGTGTGTGTGTGTTTGTCATTGCAGTTACACTCACCGGCCACTTTATTATGTACACCGGTTCAATTGCTTGGTAACACAAATAGCTAATCAGCCAATCACATGGCAGCAACTCAATGCATTTAGGCATCTAGATGTGATGAAGACGACCTGCTGAAGTTCAGACCGAGCATCAGAATGGGGAAGAAAGAGGATTTAAGAGACTTTGAACGTGGAATGGTTGTTGGTGCTATTTCAGAAACTGCTGATCGACTGGGATTTTCACGCACACCCATCTCTAGGGTTTACAGAGAATGGTCCGAAAAATAGAAAATATCCATTGAGCGGCAGTTTGTGTGGACGAAAGTGCCTTGTTGATGTCAGCGGTCAGAGGAAAATGGTCAGACTGCTTAGAGATGATAGAAAGACAACAGTAACTCAAATAAGCACTCGTTTCAACAGTAATAACCCTGTTTGTGAATAGTGCAGTCTAGTGTCCAGCGTCAGTATAAAACCACCTTATATTAGGATATTAATGTGCATTCAGTGTTTGTCAACATTACTCGCTCTGAGATCATATGGGACATGGCTATAAAAAGGAAAAGGTTGCAATGCTGAAGTTGTACACAAACACACTAGTATCCTCATATTCATTTGAAAGGAATAGTATAATTAAAGTTGTGATTTCTGCTGAAGAATTGCAGTGACGGTTTTCCAGCATTCCTCTGTCTGTTTTTGATCCCGCCCCAAACTCGCCTCATTGGTTGAGTCTGTGTTTCGTGTCATCATGCTCAAACAGACTGATTAACCTGTGAATGGATTACTGGTTGACTCTCTGTATTATATATACTGTGTATATGAGAAAGTATTTTAACAACCTCACTTCACCTTCACATCCACCGAACCCCCCAGATTTATTTTCCATAAAAGTGCAGGAACTGCCAACAAAGTCAGCAGATCGGTGAGTGTCTGGTTGTATTTCAGGCCAGCATTCAGCAGCTGTTATCAGCTTACCTCAGTGTGTGTGTGTGTGTGTGTGTGTGTGCCACGAGCTCCTCAGTGCCAGTTTGTGCTGCTCTCTGGAAGCCTCAAATCCAGCTCTAGTCGGGACCTAAAGCCGGGCTTAATGACTAGTCCGATTCACTGGCACCTCAGCCTCTCTGAGCCACACACAACACACACACTACAGACCTGTGACCTGCCATGACGTGAACGTGAACATGACTGTGATTCGGTGCGGTGACGGCATTCAGTTAGTTAGTTATTTATCTGAAGATGAAGGAAAGTCTGTGCTAAACCCATAATAAACATTCATTTCTGACATGTTGGGCTCAAACAGGCAGATTCATGTTCTGAGTCACAGCGGTACAGGCTGAAACCAGTCTACACGAGGAAGACTTGCGTAAAGTGGCATTTTGACAGTTAAAACATGACAAACTTCAGCTTTTGTTCAAACCAAGGGCAAAATAATTTTTTATATTGAGATTTTGACCTTGTTTAACTCCGGATGTGGAACAGAAGTTAGTCATGTTAACCGTGTGTGTTAATGATCAATCCAGTCCGGCCTTGTTCAGGAATAGACACACACTCTGACCACCGCTGTGTGTGTGTGTGTGTGTGTGTGATTTGTGCTGTTCTAGATTGTTCTGTTTGACTCCATTTGAGGCTGAATAGACGCTCCTGAACACAACAGAACTGCCTTGACAGAGAAAAACACAAAGAAACCGTGTGTCGCTGCCAGCCGTGACCTCAGCGGTGCCGAAGGGAAGGTTTATCACAGCTGCACTGGAAACATGTTCACTCTTTCTTTCTTTTCTTTTCTCGGAGGCCCTCAGCACAAACACACACACTCGCGTCGGTTAATGTTCAAAGCTGAAGAGAGTCTCTAGCGTAACCAGACAGGACTGAAATCAGACAAACAGATAGTCCAAACACAAACTGATGCTGTCGCTTGAGCTAACGCTGTTGTCTACACTGTAGGGACTGATTGCTTTCAAAGATCACTAGATTATGTTCCCAAGAAAATACCATTTCAGTCTATTTTAGAATTACACATTTCATTCACTATGTTACTTGCCATTTCTTTGTAATCATTTGTGAAATTGACCAGAAATTGTTTCATCTCAAATTGTTTTTTACTTATAGTACGTACAATTAAAGGGATATTTCAAGTATATTTCAAGTATAAAAATGTAATATACGGATCGCAAAGTATGTGATGAAAAACTAAGTTAAAAATGTACAAGTATACTCGCAGTATATAAAAAAGAGAGTAAACTGACAGTTCACCATTTACAGTATGCAGTATACACAAATTATTGTTGGAAAATATACTTTAAGATTACTCGTAATAAAATGAACTTGAAATATACTTTGTTTTGTAAAGATTGAGTTAATGTTGCTGTGTGCTCAATCATGAAAAGCATCACAGAGTCACTGCATCTTGTATTTGATTCTACACATTATGAGAAATTACTTTACCGTACCCCAAAAAAAATAATTAATTAAAAAGGTGCACTTCAGCATGAAGTGAAATTAGTGTTTTCAATGGGCTTTATTTTCCATTGCAGGACGTTTGTGTGTGTGTGTGTGTGTGTGTGTGTGTGTTTAAGAGTGTCCTGCCAAATGTGGGTCATTTTTATGGCTTATCACCTCCTGCAGATGTGGACAGTAAAACTCTGCTGACCAGAAAATCTGCAGATTTGGCCTCAACAAAATAGTCACATCAGTGCCATTAAACACCTTTTACTCTCTCTCTCTGTGTGTGTGTGTGTGTGTGTGTTTGTGTGTGTGTGTGTGTGTGTGTGTGTGATGCAGTGAGTGCGGGTTGTAACATGCTGTAAGACTGTGCTCTGTTCTTTTTTCTCCCAAATTGTTTTATGAGATGTATGCCGCAGGAAATACAACGTGTATATGAATGTCTTTCATGCAACATGACTATTTGAACTTCAGATGTCTATCTCTGTGTAAAAATTTTAGAAATAGTCAGTAATGATCAATGTTCAACAAAGAACGAAATCTGCCAGTGAGAAATAAATACATGTAATTCCAGACATTCTTTAAACGAGACTTATTATCTTACACAACTCTGCTTCTTGAGTGCATTTTTCCTAAAACAAAAACAAGAGAAAAATACCAATTAAGGCAGTGCTATTTTGCAATCCAGTGCTCCAGATCTCATGACATCTACCCTGAACTTCCCACTTTTCCCACGTGTGTGTGCAGCGGGTTTGATCACAGGAACGGCAGCTGTGCAGGTTGATTGAGAGATGTGTGACAGGCAACAGTGTTGATCTATTGTGTCATTGAGATTTGACCAGCGCAGGTCGGGCAGGTTTCTCCTCACAGTTAAACAGATGAGCGGTGGCCAGTGTGGATGTGCCTCAGGATCTGGGCTCCGTCAGGGCTTAGCTGTTCAGTCTGATTCATCTCCTCACCTTGACTGCAGAAGTCAGCTCTTGAATAGCGTGCGCAGCGGCCCTGGGCTAGCCAGAGGATACGGCTGTTTCTCACTTAATTGGATTTCTGAGAAGTAAAAAGAAGAAATTCTTGGCATGAATTAGAGAGGTTGTGGTTTTGATATAAAGGCTGTGATGCTGGTGCGGTCTGGTCCTGAAACTCCAGCCAGGGGTTCCTCTCTTAAAACGTTCTTTAAGCAATCGTGCTAATTCAGTAATATAGAAAATGATGATCTACCAGGGCGAAAGACACACATTATTGGTGAACTTCAGTTGTCCTTGAGCACCTCCAGACCGTTTCAAAGACACCGGGTGAGAGAGTAATTGGCTGGTCGCCCAAAGGAGTCTCACTGGTTAGGCTTGTTTAGAAACCTGTTGAGGACCAAAACAGAACACAAGCTGGTCTTCTCAACAGGGTGTTCCAACTGTAACGCCAAAAGACAGAAAACCAGCCGACATGTTCTCAACTTCAATCCACAGCCGATTTTTCACTGTCATCTCACCTGGGCTTCAGCCAGACTCCCATTACACGAGAACTGGATCTGGGAGACGTGTGCGTTCTTGCACCCTCAGCACATTTACTGACCGCACTTGATTGTTTGCAGTTCCTCAAACGCTTGTGAGAAGTTGAAGTACACCAACCTCCCTAGCACCCATTACACACACACACACACGCTTCTTCGACTTACCTATTCATCATTTTTTTCCCGTTCTTAACTCTGCCCTTTCATATTTTTCCCATTTTGTAAATCAGCTTATGTCCAGATCCCTGCATTTGCGCTGCTGTGATATAAACTCTGGTGAAGCGTTGCGGATCCAGGCCTCGCTGCCCTTTCCACAGCGTTTTTCAGCGTTTATTCATGAATTGATCAGCGCACACTCATGCCACTGCTTTCCGCTTTGATGATTACCTGTGGAAACGCTTTCCTCTCCTGTACGGGAAGCATCATTTTTATTCATATCCTGACATTTCACGGCTACTGCCATATGAACACATCAAACTCTTTCCCTTTGCGGCATGGAGAAGACAAATATTGTGTTTTTTAAGTGACAGGTAATCGCGTGTAAAGTGGCACGGTGGCGTTTTATTGTCGGAGAGAGATTGTGGTGAGTAAAAGTGAGAATGTGGCAGTGTCGCGAGCGGGCGCCACACGCGTTCGTGGGTAATTATATGCTGCCGACTCGCGTCTTCTGTTCTTCTCCGCTGTAAAATGGTGCGGAAGGAAAGCGTGGGGACAGGTTAAACTACAGAGGAGACGTCTCATCAGTAAAGCAGCCTGCGCTCTCTCTCTATCATCAAAGTCTGTGTTTGTTGGGAGGGCGGGACGACTCCAGGCCCGGTGTGACATCATCATCAGCTCCAGTGTGGTGGGACTGTGAGCTCCTGCAGGGGGCTCTTGATTGTTTGTGCTTGACAATGGAAGAAAAGAGAAAGTGTAAATCTAGTTTGTTTTCAGAATCCTGACAGTGCTTCAGCTGTTTTAAAAACACCCCAGCCTTTTCACAAGCAGCTTTACAGCAGAGCGAGGCGATGCAATAACCTCACACTCTGTTAATGTCCATTCTTATGTCCTAACTCATAATTAGAAGTGGACAAATTGGCCATCTATTTGCTGATGACAAAAAATAATAATAAATAAAAAAAAATGTTTTTAATATATATTACATACATACATTTTTGGCTGCCTAAGCAGTCTGCCATCGCTCATCAGTGTCGAAGTGATTGGGATGGCTGATCAAATTAAAGAAGCTGAGCACAAATTCCAAAATACTTCCTAAATACTTCCGTTTTAATGGTGATAAAGTGTGAGGTAAGCTAAAAGTAGCCAAAAATCTCTTTTGTCAAATTTAGCTGTTTTGAAATGTAAATAGCCTTTAAAATGTATGGTATTTGTGTAATTTATAGTAGTTTTGGCATACACTGGAAAAAAAGTTGGCATGGAAACAATTTTCTCTCAGATATTGATAATCATGTTTTACAATTAAAGGTATACTTTACCCAAAGATGACTAATTAATGACTCATGCCCTCATGTCGTTCCAAACTCTTACGACCTCTGATTATCTTCAGATGTTCTAGATGGAATCTGAGATCTCTGAACCTCCCATAGACAGCAAGGGTCCTGACCTGAACAACGTCCAGAAACGTAGTGAGGAAATCTGTAAAATAATCCAGGAGGATGAGGGAGCTCTCGGAATTCATTCAAATGAGCTTCATTTGTGTTCGGAAGATGAACGGAGGTCTTACGGGTTTAGAACGACATGAGAGTGAGTCATTAATGACAGGATTTTCATTTAACTACAAAGAAATGGCAAGTAAGACATGAGCTAAACATGATATTTTCAAGTTGAAAGATTGCAATAGTATTTTCGTGTTGAAATGCATTACTTTACTAAACTCTAGTTCTCTTGCTTTTACTATTACAAACTTGGTATAATGTTGATTTATTTGAATTAAGTGATTTAAAAAGGTAAAAGTGATAATGTTATCTGTACAGAACTCCTATATTGAGTTAATCACAGTCAGAGCTGAATGAGGGTCATTGGCTCTCCTCTGCAGGGGTCATTGGATCTGTTTAGAGGCTTGCTCTCTCTGTTTCGCTCTCGTCCCACACCTCAGCGAGGGTCTGTGTTCAGCTCTGTGTGAACCTCTTCAGCAGTGGTTTGTGAAGGCTCAGAGATCCACCCGTGAGACTGAAGACCGATGCGAGGCTCTGCTGGAGCAGGGCAAAGGTGCGGAGCACATGTCCGTGGTGTGTGTAGTGTTTCGGGGTTTTGTGACAGTGCTTTCATCGAGGGGTTGAGGAGTATTGGGACAGTCTCTGAAGGTGTTGCTTTCAGCTGTTTTAATTTGTGGGAAATCCATTTACAATGTGTGCGCTTTTGACATTTTGCTCTGAAAGCAGAAAATAATGTTGTGCCCTTCAAGAAGACTGCTTCTCCCTTTTCACAGGAATGTGTCCACTCGATGATCCACACAAAAATGACCTGAAACATCCGTAAAGCTGTGGTCAAAACGCTCTGTAGCTGTGAATTGAAGCACTCGAGCGCAGCGGTGGAAGTGACACGTATAGTTTACCTACAGACAGGTGTCAGCTTTTGTCATTTCTACATAATTGCACATTTTGTTTTAGGCGAAAGTGAGAGAAGCCATTTAGCCGTCGTCACAGCTGTCTGTGGGGTTTTGAAAGTCACAGAAGTCAGAGTCCTTTGGGGTTTATCTCTTTCTTCAGCACCATTGACCATCATATTATGCTATTATTATTATTATAATATTATAGTGGCTGCAGTCTTTCACGTGTAAAACTGTGAAACCAAGGTCATTTTTAGAAAGTCGTGGAGAAACCTGAGTTTACTTTTACACTAGCATTAGTTTGTCTTACAGATGTTTTGAGGCAAGACTATAAAAACAACCCAGAGTATCACTCTAGTTAATGTGCCTCTGAAGCAGAACAGGGCTTTAAAGGGTTTATGCTTTGTAAAGCTCATAAAGTAACCATTATTGAGTTTATGATTGGTTGTCTGTCACTACGCTGACCTTCTAGCAGCATTTTGGCACTGCAAGGAGTAAAAACTGCTTTCACAGTTAGAAGTGTAGGTAAAAGAGATGAAACAGCAGATCTTAATAGAGGAGAACAGAATGGAGCAGATCTGAACATAATAAAACAGCACTGCAGATCTGAGTTTCTTCATGCTGATTGGATCATTATCTGTATTTGTCAGTTTGGTTCTGGAGCTGATGGGCTCATGATTGATTTCATCACCTCCCGCTGTACTGTTTTCCACATCTGGCTAGTTTGCAATATCAGGAGTCGATTGAGTTTTAATTTGAGAATTTGAGTCCTGCTCTTTTGTAGGGACTGTCTCTGTCTCAATCTCTATTAATAAGTGTTTATGAGAGTGTGGGGATGGGGTTGTTAACCTGTGTTTATTGGGGGCTGTGAATGGGCTTTGAGGTTTTATCAGACACATGAGTTATTTTATGATGTAAATGAAGAGCGGGCTGTTATTTCATTAGCCAGGCTGAATCACCCCGTCAGTGTCCTGGCAGCGCTGCTGGATGCAGGAGCCGTGCTCGGGCGTTCCTGAATCATTAAAACACTGAGCACCACAAGAGATGAGCGGCCGGCAAACGCCACACACTCACTGGGGTCTGACCGATATTCGCTGCGTAAGGCAGTGGGATTGGGCAGATTTGGACAGATGACTCCTGTCCTCGGCACATAAGCGGGCGTTGTTGTCCTCGGGCCAACTATCCGCAGCTATTCCGGCCCTCGGCAGAGCCAAGCGCGTCAAAGACAGTCAGATGGTGTGTGGAGGTGTCTGGTTTGTGATGCTGGACAATATTATGTGTGTGTGTGTGTGTGTGTGTGTGTGTGTGAGTGTGGGCAGACGCGCTGCGAGGACGGAGCTCAATTTCCTGTGCTGTAGATAAATTAAACGCTGCGAGACGATTCGTGGGTGTTGTATTTTGTCTTGAATTTGAAGGTGTTTTGCTTTGGTTTCGGGAGTCTCTTTGTTTAGTGAAGCAGTTCAAATCACACACACACACACACACACACACACACTGGCCTTTCACAGAGGCTCTAAAGACTATGATTATAGGTAAAAATGAAGCTCATTCTCGGTTCAGGTATGGGGAGGTTTAATCAGATAAAAACTGTTGGGTTCTGTTGATTATTTTCATAGGAACAGAATTCAATGACATGCGGTTAAAGTAAGATTCAGTGATCTTACAGTCGGATGAATATTACTGAAGGGAATGGAAGATAAAGAACAAAAAGCTAATTGTTTTGTTGTGATATTTGTACTTTTAAATAAAACCCACCCACAGCTGTTTTTGTGCAATATTTGCCTATTTTCATGCTTCTGACCGATTTGAACAGAAATACACTAAATATGATTTCATGATGTTGGCAGAGATTTGAGGCTCAGCTCATAATGTAACTTTTATTAGTGCTCTTGGATGCATGAGAAGTGACATGTCTTTTAGTTTTGTGGGGCTCAAGTGATTTCAGTATGACATTAGCAGTCCGTGACAGCGGCGTTATTAGTCTGCTTTATTATCAGTCAGATGAAGTGTGCCATCATTTCATTAACACACTCAATCCAGTCTGTTTGAGTTGAAACGTGTGTTTTACTCGCTCAAAACTAAATCTACACCACATTGGCACAGGATATTCCCTTCAAATTCAGTTATGCTTACATAGAGGAATCTGCAAAAGGTGCTTGTGTCTCAAAGTTGAGATCATTGTGATTTTTGGCGCGACACAGTCTGGCGTAGAGATCGGTAGAGCGATGAGGACTCATTTCCATGTGTAACTTTGGGCTGGTGTCACAGCCCTCGCTGCAGAGATACGTTTGTGTGTTCTCTTGGGAAGCTGCAGATATTTCTTTCCCAACATTATGCAGGGCCGTTTAATTAACACCTTCATCTGTCTGGATTTGTGCTCTCTCTGTGAAATCACTGAGAGGTTGTAAAGGTCAGTGGATGTAAAACACGGAGCGTCTGACCTTTACACAGGTGAGAAAACCTCACATAATGAGTGCACTGCTTCAGAGTCACTAACAAGTTCTGAGTCAGTCATGACGGCCTCTCAGACAGTTTTTCAGAAGATCCTTCAGATCAGTGTCCAGTCTGGAGATGGAGATGTCGGCGGGTAAGATTCTGTGTTACTCTCCCTTACCTCAATGGTGGACTTTATTATACTAACTGTTTTCATGAAGTCCTTAAAGATGCAGAAATGTGCATGCCTCAGTTCCCCATCTTTTGGCTTATTGTTAGTTTGTAGAGATCAACACAATCTGTCATACTTTACTGAGCCCATACAGCACCACTCCGTCAGTGCTCCTTAAAATACTGCAAATGAAATATATATGTATATATATATTTGTTAAAAATGTATTTTTATTCATTTTTAAGTTTATTTTTAAGAGATAAAGAGCCACCTGCTTCAGCATTGGAAATGTACTGATATTTGTCAGCCAACAGAGAACTGTAGAAACCATGCATGAGAAAATGAAACACACACGCACACACACATCCACACACACACACACGCGCACACACACACACACAGAGCGGTGACAGATCGTCCTGCTGTCTACTCTCATGTCTGTTCAGACTGCATCAGCTCCCATCTGAGCCCACACACACACACACACACACACACACACACATGAACACTCAGTGAAATGCATGTACTATACTGACAGCATATAAATACATTTATATTCAACTATATAGAATTATATTCAATTTCAAATTTTAGTGTCTTTTATTTGATGGATCATGATGGCAGAACACCAGAAAATAAAATGCATATGCAGTGAAAATATATTTATTGGATATGCCATGGAATAATTTGGCATAATTAGTCAAAGTGAATTATGGGATTATTTATATCTGGTCTCAAAGCTTGTGTTTTACTAATGCAATTCATCAGTTGTGTAAATTTCTTTGAGTTGCAGTTCAGTAGATTCATCATGCTGTCATTTCAATGCAAACATCAATTCAACATCCTGTGGGGAGTGAACAATACACACTTACACTTAAGAGCTGAATAGGGGAGCCGGTTTCGCCAACCACACACACACACACACACACACACAAACACACACACATGCACAGACACACACACACACATTCACACACACCAAACACAAACACACACACACACAGACACACACACGCACGCACACACACACACACACACACGCATGCACACAAACACACACACACACACACACACCAAACACAAACAAACACACACACGCACAGACACATACACACACACACACGCACACACACACACACACACCAAACACACACACACACACACACGGACACACACACACACACAGAATGGCAGCAGGATCTGACACACTCTTGATGGGAACACTGTCCTACACTGTATGTTGTAAGTGTGTAATACACTGCTGTTTCTGTGCACTAATAAGGGTATGAATCAGGGATGATTTATGCTTGGTGCAGGTCTGTGCACTGGAAGAGCTTTATAAAGCTCTGTTAGCTGGTCTTTGACTATGTACTGTACTAGTACTCACTGTCACCCTGGTTCACCTGCAGTTTTCAGAATAAGACTGAGCTATCTGCCATCTCTGTAAATGAGTAACAATGTCCGGTGCGGCGCTGATGTAAGAACATGATCGCTGACTTGAGGAACACAAACAGAGGACGCTTGATATGAGTGACCTACAGCACTAGATTCAGACGTGAAGACCGTGTCCTGTCCTTCTGTCATGAGCTAAATCAGTGGGGCGGTTTAATCTCACCAAAACATGGTACAGTCATCATGGTGTTAGATGGTACTATGGTACTTTGATGTGATCATCATTTCATGTGAACCTTCATATTCATATATCATGATCATATGCAAAAGTATTCATATGATAAAGTAAAAAAGTATTCCTTCCATAAGTTTGTAACTAAACAGTGTGTTCAGATTGAAGCTGTAGGCTACTAGAAAACGTGTGTTTGGTTGGGTTTAATAGTCACTGTCTCTGTATTGAAAACATTGTGTTGTCTTGTCATTCACAGTGCTAATAAAGTACATTTGTGTTGGAGTTGTAACATGTATATAATGATGCTCTGTTCTAGGCGGCTGCACGTTTGATGATGGTCCAGCACAGTGTGACTACCAGCAGGATCCTTACGACGACTTCGACTGGACACACGTCAGCGCTCAAGAAGTGCCCTACCTGCCCTCTGACCTGCCCCAGGGTGAGTCCATCAGACGCCTGCTCATAGCCGGACTAAACTAGATTTACATTTATTTAACGTCCTCGCTAACCTGAGACAGTGCGGCCAGTCTTCAGTTTGAGCGAACACAGAGAGAGAGAGAGGAGACGCGTGGTTTTATCTGCCCTTGGGCTTGTTTAAGCAGTAAGGCAGATTTAGGAAGGTTTTAATGGGCTCCTAACATTTGAACAAATTTGCAGCGCCGTCTTATCGTCTCAGGCTAAAAGCCATTACCGGAGAACTGAAGAAGTTGAGAGAGAATAGGCAGGTAACAGAACATTAATCTTCCTTCACCCGCTCTCGCTCTCCGAACACTCCTCGGATGGGATCGGAAAATACTTCTCCATTTACATGACAAACTGTGTGAAGGGCCGGAGGGGGAAAAGGCTTTGGTCAAAGGACTGTCATACGTGACACAATTAAGCTTTCTGAATGTGCTGCTGAAAGAAGATGCGAACAAGAGCATTGCAACCTTCACTGTTCACCTCTCTGATGCTTAATCACTCGTTTTCAGACAGCAGATTCTGCTCAGGAAAATTAAAGCATCTCACTCTCAGCTGAAGTCACTAACAAATAAGATATTAAGAACTTTCCGTCAGGTATTGTCTCGCTAGAAGAGGACCTGAAGGAGAACATTGCAGTTCTTATGATTATAGCGGAGGTGCCCGGCTAACTAACACCTTCAAGCAAACGAATGGAACAAAATGATCATTTGATGTTTTGTGATTTTGGCTTCATTTAAAAGGCATACGTTCGTCAGGCTTGATTTCTGACTGTGTTTCCTGGTGTGTGTCCTCGTGGGCTGAAGTCAGTATTAAGGGGACTCTCATCAGACTTGTCCCTCATGGAAAGTTATAATAGAAAAAGAAATAGGGGAAGAGAGAAGGATGGACAGGGAAAAGACTGAGGGATGGACAGAAAGAGACAAAAATGGACAGGGAAAAATAACTGTGGACAGAGAGATGGACTGGAAACGAGACTGGGAGATGGACTAGAAGAGACATATGTGGACAAAAAAAGAAATGTGTACAAAAAGTTATGCAGGAGTAGATAGAACAAGAGAACAAGACAAAAATATGAACAAAAACATTTTAAAAGTGGATAAAAAGAGGGATGAATGTGAATAGAAAATACAAAGATGGACAGAAAAGGGCAAATGTAGACATAAAATGGACAGGAAAAGACAGAAATATGAACACAGAAAATAGGGCGTGCTAGAAGGGAAATAGAGATAGATGGACAGCAAGAGGGAGAAATGCAAACAGAAAGATAGACAGCACAGAAGAAAAGGTAGAAAGAGAAAAGAAAGTCATGGACAGAAAAAGACATAAAAGTGGACCAGAAAATGGACAAGAAAAGACAAAAAGAGAGAAGAATGTAAAGGGGAAGAGATTGAAATATGGATAGAAAGATAAACTGGAAAAGAGAGATAAAAATGGAAAGGATGAAGACAAAAAAAGACAAAACAGATGGACAGAAGACAAATGTGGACTAAAAAGGATCATGAGTTTATACTGGTTTATTATCAGTTCACTGTGGTCCACTCCTGCACTGTCTGCAAGAACAAATGTTTTATAAAATGACGCACAAAGCACAGTGTGTTTTTCCCATAATTCCACACATTAAGTGACGCTAGCTGCATGGCTTGACGTCCCAGTGCTTCAGGGAGTCGTTTGGACGGTGCGGCTCAGTGACTCGGTGTAACAGTAAGTGAGCACAAACCCTGGAGAGGATTCTCTACACCTACAGGGACACATTTGAGTTATGCTGGATTAGCACAGACCCATTAGATGCTAGGTTTTGTTTTTGTTGTTTTTTGTATCATATCCTGAAGCCTGAAGGGGTGGTCACACTGATAGTGTTCTTGTTTTAAAGCGACACAGCCGACAGCGACTACCAATGGGAGTGCAGACACTGAAGGTCATGTGATCCGCCTCCAGACAGAGTGTTACTGATGTTTACTGGCTTTCAATCTACTAGCAGCACTTTTGATTTGCAGGTTATGGATTTGGGAAAATATTTTATTGGACTGATTTTAAATGTAAAAGTAAACACACCTTTATGGTGAAAGAATTGTTGGAATTGTTCTACCCAGAACTAGTAAAGTTGAGTGGTGTTCATATGGAGATGGAGCTCTCTATAAAACACCTCAGATGTAAAATTGGCACGTCTCAGCTGAGGGCCCTTAGATCCGCCTCGGGGATCGACCTCTGAAACATGTGTGTGCCACAGAACACCTGCCGTTTTAAACACACCTAAATCTCCAGCTGTAAAACCCGTTGAAGTCGTCACCGCCACTGTTCACGTTGAGCTCCTGGTCCACTTGAGGGACCGACGCTGTTATCTGGCTTTGGGAAGCATGTGAATGTCATGAAGTTTAGTGCAGTGCACACTTAGCACAGGGAGTAACCCTGACATGACCCAGACAGCACTCCCCCATCCACCCTAATCTCTGCTTTATTTTACTGCCTTATTCTGCACATCCTACACAACACAGAGCTCGGAGTCCGTGTTTTTATCAAGTTATGGGAAACGGTTTTGTAACAGTCATCTACACAGCAGTCAGGTAATCGCATGGATGTAGTTGAGTACACTGCAAATGTTTGCTAAGAAATAGTGTAATAGCATAATATACAATCAAACTTATTTTGAGGGGGTGTGCATGATGTGTGCAATGAGACTGTGGAACCTGTTTGATGTTTTTCATTGATAGCCATGAATTGAGAAATCAACTTTTACTTCAGCTTTTAAAAGATCATCATACTAAAAGAATATCATGCAAGTTTCAGATTTGAAAACATCCTTGTTACTGTAATAAAAGCTTTTATGAACACAAGGCCCAGAGAATGCAAGATCCTGTACTGTAATTGACCCTGCCTCCTAATTATGTAGCCCCGCCTACTCATTCGCACATGACATAGTAGGGAAATAACAGAAGTGCTGCTAAACCAGATCGAGAAACCAAGCAATAAACATATCGTTAAAGATCTCAAAATATCGTACAGTGTCCGGTTGTGGAAGAACACAGTCGCTTCATAACCTTCCTTTGTATGCAAATGTTGGGAATGCGTGGTTGAACTTTATTTTTTATGAAGTTTCAACTAATGTGAGTAAAACATTAAGCGTTTGTTCGCTTCATTTCACCACAGATTACCATAAACACGCATAGAAACCAGCATTTCTCAATCCGGCCTTAAAACCAGGGTAGAAAATAGCCTATTACTTATTGATTTTGACATTTTGAATTTAAAACCATTTTAACATCATAAGCAGACCTCAGATAACAGCCAGTTAAAAATAAGCCAGTTGATGACCCCTTTATGTTCATGTTAAGCTGCTGAATCTTGTCTCACTTTACTGAAGATGGTAACATGTACATTAGTTGGTTTTATTCAAGTCAAAATATTATTCAGTATCACCGAATATAACTAAAGCAAACAAGATTTATGCATTAAAAAAATATAGTGTAAGTATATGTGTTTTTGTGGTATGACCATTGCATGGTGGGTACTTGGTATAAAGTTAGATATTTATAGACAGTCCTACGTAAGGAGGTAGTCACTTTTGAATTATATCAGATACAATTTATAGATATGATATATATCTGTAAGATATATCTGTAAGAAATGTGCTTTTGTAGGTCTTGAGCGTGTGAGGATCGCTGGGAAGGACAGTGACAGAGCTTTCCGCTCTACATCTCTTGGCCAGTGTCTGCCTGACAAAAGGGACTGTTCCCGGGAATGTGGGTCACTTCCACGAAGGAGAAGTTAAATGAGAGCGCTCTTACAGAAGCCCAGCAGTTTGGACTGATGTGTGCTGCAGAGGCGGCGGGGGCAGGTTGAGATTCGGCTGTTAGCGCGGAAGAGTCGCGTTAGTGTTGTGGGAAGTGTGACAGCCATCTTGAGCGTCTTCTGTCAGCCATCTTGTTGAGAGTGTTAGCACCGAGATAGTGTTTGGATAGCTGCTGACGCCTCTCATCTAGCCTTATTTAGATAATGACTACTATGCATTTCAGTTCTGTCGGTTTATCCAATGGAATTCTTCACATTTGTAGCAGTTTCTGCCAAAAACGATTCACTGCGGTGAAATCATAATAAATCAGTGCAGATCTCCTTCTGTCAGTATAAGAAGCTTCCAGAATTGGTAGTTTTGTTTGCACATTTTATTGTAATAGCGGTAACCCTGGATTTATGGTAAAATGGTCGTTAAGGCTGTGTTGAATGGCCCAAAATGGCTCTTTATGAATGCATTTCATTTGTGGGGTTTTACTGTGCAGTTTTTCCTCCGGTGAAGTCAGTGTTTTCTCTGAGCAGCAGATGAGCGGAGGGGATCTGAATGTGAATGTCCACATTTTACATCACTGCCAAAAACCCAGCAACCCGTTTCAGTTATTCACATTTCATGAGCAATCAAAGAGCGCTCGGATGGGATGTGTTTGACAGGTCAGCTTCCTCTCTTAATGTTCAGAGATTACAGATCAGCTTATATTTTCACAAAACTGCTCATTTAAGCTGTGCCTTTAGTCATTCAGTGACAGAGTCTTCCATTTAAGACCCCTGCAGATTATAGGACGTAAAATCACAGTTAAATGAATCGCATTTTCAATAATATATGAGGGTTCGTTAATGATCAGTCTCACCACTGATGTGTAGTTAAATATGTTGTTGTTTAGGGTTTGTCTCGGCTTGTTTGAACGGCATCTATACAGGCTTAGCCAATTACAGCACAGCTCATTTACATATTTAGAAATCTTAAAGGTTTTGTAGCAGAAAAACTAGTTTTTTTGTTAATATACGCTGAATATTGTGCAAGAACATTGTAAGTGGATTTCACAAAGTCGACTGCTCCACAAGTGTAGATTTGGCTCGGCGAGGTGTTTTCTGATTGCTCTGGGTGTGTCTGTGTGGTTTTGGCACGATTGAGGCTGCATTCTGCACAAGTGTGTAACAAGAACACTAATGTGCTGCACATTTCACATTGACTGAAGATATGTCTTTGTGCTCACACTGAACTCCTACACTCTCTGGAACGAGAAACGGAGGTCTGTTTTACATCAAATCATCAATAACTGATGTCATGACTGGTGGTTTCCTTCTCCGTTACTCACTTTCTTGTTTCTCAATCTCTTTCTCTCTTTCTTCTCTAAATAGTCTCAACCTCTTGATTTAAAAGAGCTGAATTATGCGCTGTGAAAGGTGGAGACCTGCAATTGCTATCTCTAACTGATTTACATTAGTTGTATTCATTCAGTGTAGCTCTTTTTGATGATTTTCCCCAGAAGTCTTGTGATAATGTTTTGTGCTGTAAAACAGTGACGGTTTAAAGAACGGGACATCTTCACCTGTGGAATGAGCAGCAGATCAAACTGGAGCGGCTCTGTTTTGTTGTTATTTTGCTGTGCTTTATTGAACTGTGCTTTGTATTATAAATTTTTTTTTTTTTGCAGCGTCTATCTTTTTTAAAAACTGCCCCATTTCCCACTGTGTGTGAGGCAGCTCTGGAAATTGCTGTCTTTTCAAGCTCACAATCTGAGCCGTTCTTCAAAGACCCCATGCAATTGCAGTTTTGTGGCTTTTAGTCCATGTTTATTAGCGTTGCAGTCATCTGTGTGCTAGTGTACTTTTAGAAGATTGTACTGTAAGTGGATTTCTGTGATGACATCATATTGCACGCAGATTTCTGTCCAATCAAACGCTCTCTGGAATGACAATACTACTCCTGCAGTACGACTGCCTGTAAAAACTGTTTCTCAGATAACTTGCAGCAATGAACCTTACAACCCTAACAAAAAGAACAGTTTTACCACTGGCGAACGGTTCTCTGGCAAAACGCTGACAGATATCCGCCATTACTTGGCAACAATGGCCAATCCATGCATCACAGCCGTTCACTGAAGACAAGTCTGAACATTCATGTCATTTCAGTGGTGTAATGAACAAACATTCAGTGAAGTCGAACACATTTCTCACTCACAAAACATTCCAAGTGCTTTTTTTGAACAATTTGGAAGAGAGCTCAACTGGTGTCTATTGTGATGAATGCAATCATATAATGCATTGTGAAAAACAGTATTAAAAAGCTGTAGTGTGTAATTTATTTGTGTGTCATTAGTGGTGTGGTGGTTTAGTTCTCTGTCCAGTGTTGGACAGCATACTAACATAAACCACAGCTCTGTACTCGCTAAACCAGCCTCAAATCTGAGCTTTGTGGATCTGAACTTGTGCTCATGTGTTCTTGTGGCTTTGAGAGCCAGCCAAACTCACTCGTCTAATATGTCGAGCCTTCTGTCGTCTATCCTCTGTTGCTCTCATCGTTTTCTTCTTCGTTTCACACTGAAGCGATTAATGAGCACTTCACACAAACCTTCTCCAGCAAGTTCATAAGGAAGCACTTACATAAATCAAAAATTGCTCATGAACCCATTTCATTATCTGCCAGTAACTCTTGGCTGAATGCTAGTGCCATCTGGATTCGCGGTTTGGTTCACGCGACCAACTTTTGACCTTTCGGTTTGCCTGGAGAGTTTGTGAGTAACGAGTGTTTACCCAATGGGCGTTTATAGAGGAAACGGTGGGACACACATACCTTCTGACATCCACGCCGCTGTTCTCACCTGCAGCCATTAACGTCTCGCTGTGAGCGCCACGCTTTCCCCGGGAGTGTTTCAATTACTCCGGCAGCATTCACAGTTCACTTGCCTGAGTTCATAGTTTAACTCCCTGTTTACACAGGCTGTATTTAGCTTTATTACATGCGTAATACTTGATTGCGGTTGGTCAATGGTGTCATTCTGTGCTCTAATATTTACTGTTTAATTGGTTGTCTCAGTCAGGTGATTTCTCTGTAACTTTGCTAGTTTAATCTCTCTCTTTTTTTTTTAAATCTTAAATATTCATATCCACTTGGAGCATATCCAAGTAATAAGCAGAATAATGTGCATTATTACAAAATAAAGCCCGGTAGGGTGATTGAAATGGAATACTAGTGTACTGCATACTACCACGAATAGCAGAAATAGTTTATAATTTCTTTGTACAGCACTCTGTTGACAATATACTTGGTATATTCCCTTTATACAAAAGTAAACACACTATATAGCAAAAGTCACCCAAATCCATTTTAATAAAATACTTACAAATTCAGTTCAGTAGCTACTGACACTTTGAGAATCATAAATGAATCCCCATGGCTCCTGACTATATACTGAGGTCTTATGAAATGAAATGATCGGTTTGTGTAAGAAACTGAACATTATTTACAACATGTTACACCTCTCTTTATCTCCTTGCACTGGCTACCAGTTGCGGCTCGCATTAAGTTCAAGACATTGATGATTGCATATAGAACAGCCACAGATTCATCACCCATTTACTTCAACTCACTATTATGAATCTACATCCCCTCTAGAAGTCTGAGATCCGCTAGTGAGCGACGCCTCGTGGTACCATCACAGAGAGGCACAAAATCACTTTCCAGAACATTCTCCTTTACCGTTCCTGGCTGGTGGAATGATCTTCCCACCCCGATCCGGAATACTGAATCCATGAAAATTTTTAAGTGACAGCTGAAAACTCCAATTCTAAGTCACTTTGGATAAAAGTGTCTGCAAAATGACTAATTGTAAATGTAACATTGTCCAGAGTTAATCAGTCTTTTCAACCGATTCCTTTTGGTGAACTAGTTGAATCAGTTGACTAAGTCAGACTGAAGCGTCTGAAACAGTTCTCGACTTGAGCAGCACAGAGCTACAAGTTACTTGATTCAAACAGTCACTCTGACTCCAAATGAGTCAAAATACTGGCGTATCTGATCCTAAGAGGAATAAACTGATTCAGCACTCCAGTTCCTCCAACAGTCACCGAACTGAGGAAACGGTTCGACTCAGACTGAAGGCAGATGAGCCACTGATATGTGCAAGCGTGAACCGAGAACTCCAATGAAGCAGCCAAAAGAACGTTTTTATGGTTTCCCATTGTTTATGGAAGTTGTATTTTTTTTTTACTGTTAAAGTTACAGTAACAGCTAACTTGCATTTTATGAATCAACAAGGATGATGGTTTTAGCCACAGATCGTCTTTACTGTTCTTCTAAAGAAAAATAGTCACTTACTTGGAAAAGTACATTTTCATTTTGGGGTGAATTATCCCTTTAACTGTTGGAATAGCCAGAGATCAAAGGGAAGTCATTTTGTAACTATACCTTGTGTATATTTATTTCTTTTTTTTTTGTCACATGATCTTCAGAAATCATTCTAATATGATGATTTGCTGCTCAAGAAATATTTTTCTGATTATGATCATCAATGTTGAAAATATTTTTTTTTTTTATGGAAACCATGAAACATTTGTATTTTTTCAAAATTCACAGTTACTTAAAATATATCTTACTGACATATTGTAAAACGTCTTATTCATTAAACTTGAGCAGAATGAACGGTTCTTAAATCAATTTCTACTTACAGTAAATTGTCCCATTGGATGCAATCGTTTATGTAAGTATGAATATTGAAGCATTTTCTTTCATAAAGGTTCTCACAGGTTTGTGATTATCAGTATTTTACAGTGGCCTTGAGTGCAGCAGAGTCAGGCTGTCATGTTTTATGTAAGATTATTTTTCCCCACCAACATGACCAATGGTTACACCAGAGGAAAAAAAAGAGTCTGAATCTGGAATAACACGCAACTGATGAACTGCACACGGCATGGCCAGGGGCGTTTGTTTAGCCAGTAAAGAGGATGGATTTCATGTAGACTTTATCTCTGACGGAAGATGAAGCTGGTCATCTCTCTTCCTGGCCGTGGGGAGACAGATGAACAGATGCACGCTCATTTGAACAAATGGTGGTGAAGTCTGTCCTCTCTCCTCCTGATGTCCATCCTCTGGGCGTTTGAGATTTGAAACGCTTTCCTCTCAGTGCAATCACATGCTTAAAGAACTGGAACCAGATCCTATATGGGCCTGTGCGTCTCGGCCGATACATGGAACCATTTCTCTGGTGGAGTGATTAGAAAATCGTTCAGTAATCAGCACACGGCCAACTGCCAAGTGTACGAGTGAGTCTTTGATTCTGAACTTCAGAAATATTGTGTCCTCATGCCTGAGTATATATTTTGGTGTTCCTGCTAGAATCCCACGTGATTTCTCAAACGATCTGTTTACTTCACTTGGTTTTTAGCAAATGGTTTTCACTCAACATTTTGCACATTGCTTGGTGGAGCTTTTTCACTCGGTTTACTGGTTCAAAATCTGGTTCAAGATCAGAGGGGAATCAGTGGGGAACTAGTCCAGATTTGTTGCACAAGCCCTTGATTCAGTTCGTTTGGGAATATTTTAGCCGTAATGTCAACAGACCTGTTGAGTTCAGAGAAAAATCTAATGCATGAAGTAAAAAAAAAAAAAAAAACTCTTGGTTTTAAGATTAAAGGGATTCTGCACCCCAACATAAAAATGTGGTCCTTGTTATCCCCATGTTATTCCAAACCCTTAAAACACAATTTAACGGAAATTCGGAACACAATTTAAGAAAATTAGGACGAAAACTGGTTTTCATCCAAAAATAACTTAAATTCTGTTCCAAAGACAAACAAAGCTTTTTCAGGTTTGGAATGACATGGGAGTAAGTGATTAATGACAAATTTCAATTTGCGGTAGAGTATTTCTTTAATTTAATTGTTGATCCAGGAATGCATTACAAAAGTGAGAAAAAAAATAATATATTTTAATCAAATTGTTATTAGCTTAGTAACATGCTAACCTAAAGTCCATAGTACACGATGTAGAGCTCCAAATCACTCACTAATGAGGCTCCATTTTGTTAAGGATGCTGTCTATGTAGGGAGTAGATGGCCAGGTAGCTTGTTAGGGTTTGGAAAAGACCTCATAATCGTTGAGCTGTTCCCAGCTCACGTGTGTTTCCTCTCTCCAGGCTCGTACATGATGGTGGACACCTCACAGCACGATTATGGAGAAAAGGCTCGTCTGCAGCTGCCCGTGATGAAAGAAAACGACACTCACTGCATCGACTTCAACTATCTCCTGTACTGCCCTGACGGCTCCAGTCCCGGGACGCTCAATGTTCTGGTGAAGGTTAATAAAGGACCGCTGGCCAATCCCATCTGGAACGTCACTTCCTGCAATGGCAAAGGCTGGATGAAGGCGGAGCTCGCTGTCAGCACTTTTTGGCCCAATGAATATCAGGTATGCAAATTATTCAGTCAATCAAGAGACCACACAGAGTTTGTTTTCTATAGAATAACGTGTAAGTAATGTGTAAGTCGTAGCAAGCTAATCGCACCAAAAGAGTTTGGCGAGGAATGGCAACTACCATGAAGCACCACAAATATTGTGATGTTACACTCTCAAAATACTTAAATCTATATACACATAAACATACCTCTGAACCAATATTTTTTAAATATTTTTTTTTTACTCAGTTATGTCATTCACAATGCTTCATGTAATTGTAGTTTCCCTAAACTGTAGTTCATAGTCATGTACCTTTGGTTTTTGTCTGATTTTCTGATAACGATACCCAGGCTCATTGAAAATATGTGCCTTTATCTACATTTTTGCAAAACTCAAAAAAAATGATAAAATAAAATAGAAATCGCTGCAGTTTCCAGTTGAAATGAACATTAGTGGCAGTAAAACTCCAACAAACTTTCTTCCTTTTCACACAAAGCATGATTTACAGGGCCATTGTTTCCTTCAAGAAAGCTTATTTTTTTCACAGTATTATGTTATGACTTTAAACATGCTACGAGATTTGAAAACAGATACTTTTGAACATCAGTGTCACATACAGATTCATATGTGTGGGTTTTCTAACGCAGCAGGTTTGCTTGGTAGCTCATGCAATATGGCATCTTACTCAAACCCACATATAAGTTAAAATAGCACGGTTGCATCAGCGAATGCATTTTTATATAACTTTTGGATTCATTAAATCTATTTGGTTGGTTTTAGGTTTGGGGTAGCGAGAATGATACTTTCCAATACGATACCGCCGCAGTACATGCATGAAGCAACATAATAAAAACGTGCACGGTCACGTATGGAACGTGTTCGCACAATTCACTGGACATTTGACTTTGAAGCTGCAGTGAAACACGCAGTAATGTGCGCACTGTAATATCAGTGTTGCAGAAACGTCACCATGAGCATTGTACTTTCAATGAGACTTTTTAAAAATCCCTTTGAGAAACACAAATGGAAAATATACTTTCAATGCCACTGAAAAAGTGTATGGTCACTAACACACTCTATAAACAACATAGGGACGCAAAGACACTAAAGGCAGGGCTTTGTTCAGCAGAGCTGTGAAGTCAGTAGGTTTTTTTCTCTTGAGCTTTGTGTGGTGACACATTCCTGCCATCGAGTCCTCTGAACAAAAGAAAGAGGAAGAAAATCTCAGTGGACGTTTTGCTTGTGGGTGGTATTGGTGACCAGTTGATTTATGGGGATGAGCTTTTCTTTTGTCGTTCTCATCTACTGAATGTGACTACTATGATCATCTGTTTTGTTTTAATCAGTGCTGGATATGTGTGTGTATGTGTCAGTGTTTGCTGTGTGTGTATGATCCAACTGCTTGTTCTGCTTCAGTGTGTGTGTGTGTGAATACTGAAAGCCTGCATCTGTGTTCAGACTAATTGGGAGTCCTGACTGATCTCCGCTCGGTCTCGCTCTGCTGTCTGTCTTTCTGTGTGAGAGACTGAATTTTAAACCAGGTGCTGATACAGGTTTTCTGTGCTGGATGTTCATATGTTTAGGGTGCAGTAACTCAGCTCTAGTCTCTATAGGGCTTTATCAGCCCTAAATGTCAACACCCCTGCAGGGTTCGTGGAGTTAGACGCCTCTGCTGGCCGCCTGCACACACTACACGTCCCGCTCGGAGGATTCAGGCGGTGTGGGGAGACACTGTTGGGATTAATATTGCATGATATTTCCGAGACGAGCTAATGGATCAGAGGGGCTTGTTTCTTCATGTCTGGATTCGATTTCTCACCGTATAGAGTTTCCACCTGCTGCCCCTCCAAACCCCCCGAGACGAGTCCCTTCTAATGAGTCCAGGCATGTTACCTCCCTTTATTATGCTCTCTCTCTCTCTCTCAGTCCATCTCTAAAGCCTGGTGTGCGTTTCTTGTCTTCTTTAATTAGCCACTGATGAGTCAAATCTGCTGCTAGAGTCCAGTTTATTTAAGCTTAAGTCCTGATTCACTTTGGTTTAGTTTTTTTCCACGGATATCTCCCGAGGGAGTCTTCACGCCATACTTCCCAGATCAGATCGGACTCTCTTAATGAGCTGGACACCTGCCCTTAGTTCCTTTTCATTATTTGATGTCAGATTGTCAGAAATCACGCCAGAGCGCTGAACTGAATCGTTTGAGGATCTGGGTTCATGAGCGCGAGCGTCATTGATGTTGTCAAAGAGAATGAATTAAGTGTTCCTTTGGTTATCCTTCAGTTCTCATGAATGATTGAATACCGTTAATCTTGAGAGAAGAAGTTGTTTTTCTGTTTATTTTTTATTTATTTGTTTTCTTCTTAGCCTAATAGCATTCCTGTTCCTTTGTGGTTTCTCTGGCTTATGATGTCAGTAATCATCTTTGAGGACACAAACGGAAATGTGTGCCAGCCAAAGCATCTAGCTCATTAATTAACTACTTGCTTGACAAAAATTGGTGATCTGAATATTAACTATGCGCAGTGTTGAGTACTCGAGACTCGGACTCGGTCTTGGACTCGGTTTCGAGACCGTATTTTAATGGTCTCGGTCTTGTCATGGACTCGTGTGCATTTTGACTCGGTATTGACTCGGACTCGAACATATTAGGAATCGGACTTATGCCCGAGTCCACTCGAGTCCCAATCAAAATATTTCATGATTATTACTGTATGTTAATGTTTCTTTAAATTGATGTATGCTTGATACATCCAATGACTGGTGATTTTCTTGTGACGTGAGACGTTAGGCCAGCGACACACTGGATGCATGGCGCAAGCGTCTCAGCTGCATGGCGTGTCTGTTTTTAATTTGGCTCCCATGTTAACAGGTTAGAGCTTGCAGACTGCCTGCGTGAGACGCGAATCCCAGGCGCAGCTCGAGCCGCGCGGAAAATGCGTGCATGCTAGAAATAGAACCGACGCCTATTTTCACATGAACACGCGCGTGTTGGAAGCGTTTCCAGGCAAAATAAACTAGGAAAATATGTTTATATGTCACTTGTGTCATTATGTACACAAATACATATTAATTCATGACATTTTGATATTTGAAAGTCTATAGGTTGGCATAAATTCAGATATAAATGTAATTTAAAAAAAAATAATAATAATTATCGATTTTCAAATATTGCACCTGTCAAACATACTCTGTTTTGCAAGAGCCTGGTTTTTCGGCGGCCTCTCTCTATGTCACCTATAGCAGAAGCAGCGCGCCAGCGCCGCATGCAGGCACGCTTCTGGTGTGTAAAGACACAGAAAACGCGAAGCAGCCACCACGCTTCTAGCACGCAGCAGAGACGCCACGCAGCCAGTGTGTCACCGGCCTTAAGTTACCCTCCTGCCATCCGCCTGTAGTGATCCCGCTTTCCAGAAAGCCACATTGCTACATTATTTCTCTCAACTGTGTTATTTTTACAAAGTAGGACAAAATGGTCACAGAAAAAAACAAATATTGTTTAATTAAATTATATAATGAATACAGACACAGACTGACTGTCTCAACACTAAACATCTCCCCCCGAAAAAATGTCTGACAGAAGGCATTGAACTTATATGGCATTTCAACCAGCTTTCTTCCCCTTGCACATACACACTTTTGCATGAAATTTTCCTGGACAGTCAGTCGGCTCTTGTGTGTATACCCTCCATAACTAAAAAAAACTTTGACTAGTGTGTATTTTACCCTGCATTAAAACCCACCATCCAGTGAAATTAGCATTAGATTATCCGTTGCTGTTACAGAAAGTGATGAAATGGTAACTTTTGTCAGTCACCGCTTCCTCTGCACCAGTAGAGAGAGTTTTAAGTCTGGGTGGATTGATCATGAGACCACATCATGCTTGGTTGGGTAGCAGGATGGTCTCCTCACTTATTTTTTTGAAAAGTAATTATGCCCATCTTTAATCTTCACAACATCTAAAGTGCACATAATCCAAGACATTTTCAGGATATTAGCAGTCATTAGTTAAGCTTCAGGGTTAAAAGTTATGTAAAAGCTGTTACAGTTGAACATTTACAGGTATAGTGGTACAGTAATGTTACTTGTACTAGACGTGTTATGTAGAATTACAATATAGAGTCGTACAGTAATGTTATGTGTACTAGAAAGGCTATATGGATGTGTATAGTGGTACAACGATGTTATGTGAAAATGAGCACTTAATATTGACTAGTAACAATTCATAATTCTAATAAAATTACCTTTACACCACATACTATGTGGCCCTTTTACCCTTAATTGTTTCCATCATACATTTTACATACTCTTGAAGATTTCTTTAGGTCTTGTGTCAGACCCAATCTCTCTGGTCTCGGTCTTGACTCGGACTCGACCCTTTCTGAACTCGGTCTTGACTCGGACTCGACCCTTTCTGAACTCGGTCTTGACTCGGACTCGACCCTTTCTGAACTCGGTCTTGACTCGGACTCGACCCTTTCTGAACTCGGTCTTGACTCGGACTCGACCATCTCTGGACTCGATCTGGACTCGGACTCGAATGAGCCGGTCTCGACTACAACACTGACTATGCGCATGTGCGACCTGGATGTACAAAAGATGATATGCACACTGTATGAGGTCTGTACGTTTTTGAAAAAAAAAAAAAAATCTTACGTTAAAAATTGGTAGAAAATATCAGTTAAGAAGAATTTTATTGTTAAGAATGTTTTGTCAGTCACCCGTCCAAACCAGCAGCTCAGCTAGCAGAATAAAACAAGTATATGTGTTTAATAGTGAATCTAGGAGCTGTGGAGTTTGGTTCGCTGAACGATGTTGACTGATGGTCTTAATGAAGACCTGTGTAATTAACCTGCTTTCTGGTTTGTTTGAAACAATACATTACATCTCTTCTTACATTCATGATTCAAAATCATGCTTTTCATGGTTAAAATACTTTTAACTGTAAATGAATTGATTTATGTTAAATCTATTGCCTGTAATTCCACTGTTTGTGTCACTAATAATTCAATTTCCCCAACCTTCGGTAAAGAATTTTTTTTTAGCAGCACTACATGTAGCCTTTGATTAAAGAAGGTCTCACACTTTCCCAGGGTTCACAGCTCCGTGTAAGTGAGGATTTCCCACCTTCTCCCAAAACAAGATCCCTCCGGGCAGAAGATCCCTCAGAAGGGATGGAAGGGGAGTGATTTAGAGGAAAGCTGTGTGTGTGTGTGTCTGGAGGTGTTTTGCTCACATTTAGTCAAGGTCAGCACACACACACAAACACACACTAACAGGTTTATCTAGTGTGTGGCAGAGCAGTGATTTATAGGTGCTTGGAAGCTCAGATTAGTGTACAGACTCCTGCATGTGTGTGTGTGTGTGTGTTATGAGTTTAAAGGGAAGTGTATAATGTGTGTATGTCCTCTGGAAATGATCCAGAAGAATATCGTACAGTATCTGTATAGTCACTCTATAGTCAGTATACACAACAGCGTTTGTGATGCTGCTGTGTAGAGGAGACCTCCCAGCACGGATTCAAGTCAAACTCATTAGAATTTACACTAACAGTGATTCATTTATTTTCACTATATATAAGTGACAGACACATGTGTATTCATATCATTGTGGGGATTTCCACAACCTTAAGCTCAGCATACAGCCGTTTGTTTGGAGGTTTATATTTCATTCACAGCAGAACTCAACATCACAGCCCTTCATGCAGTTTCTGATTGGATACACAGTATTCCTGCTCTGAGTTTTAACTATGCTGAAGAAAGAATCAAACGGGTGTTATTTATTTTTATTTATGTATTTGATATGATGTATTTAATTTTATTGTATTATTTAATTTTATGTAAAAATAAAATAAAATAGAAGAATCATCACACAGCGGTATTCCAACAACAGTCTGTGGTGGAGCTGTAGTTGTAGTTGTAAGTGATCTCATCATCACACTTATTTTAAAATACTAAAAAAGAAAATACTTTCAGTCTAGCTTTATGTAGCTGTCAGAGAGATACTTATCAAAATCATACTCAAGTATACTTGGCTTATGCAAACAGAAAAGTGTACAGTATTTGGCCTATACGTCTAATCTTGTCATCAAGATACACTACACAGTGTTCAAAGTATACTTAGCTTGTTGTATTCTCTCTTTTGCCTATTCCACACTTTTTTCACACACATTTGTCCAGTAAATGTTTTATAATGTATGTGTCAATGTTCAAGTAATCTTTGAGGTGGAGGATGTCACGCTGTCGGTCTCTGTTTCCCTGGGTGTCCACTAGTGAGCTCACTTCTCCTTAGGCACTTCACCATAGGCACTTTAATTCCTCTAGTCTGGTCCTGTCTTCACAGTAATTGCACTCCAGTTAAATCGCACAGGTTCTGACAATCCTTTATCATTAGTCTCCCCATATATTGCTGTCCTTCTCTGTTGTCTGTATGGAGTCCTTACCCTGTGTGTATCGATGTTTCTCGTCTTCCGAGACTTCCCCTTACCTTCTCGTTTTTCCGAGTTCCCGTTTCATCCGGTTCCCTGTTTTGTTTTGTTGGTCTCCCAAGACTGTTTATCTTGTATTTCCCTTTTTTGTGCAATAAACCATACTTGCAATTGGATCCACCCTCTCCTTGTGTTTTCCTAAAACCCAGTCGTCACAGAGGAGCAGTAATTTGATACATGGGTGGATCTGAACCTGATCTTTTTTGTACACATTGTTGTTAACCCACACAGAAACACATAAAGATGTGGCTGGGTTTATCAGCAGTTCCTCCACGGTGTGAGAATATTGTAACAGACTTGATTCACACTGTCTTCTATTATAAGCCATTAGCAGAATATATAACGTGAGCTCTTAACACAAAACATCAAGTTAAATAGCAAAATTCATTTTAAATCCTCCACAGCAATCTTTAGAAACGTTCTTCTTTGGAAGTTGAAAGTCTTCTTGGTCTTCAAACGGGTCCCTATCATTTCCTCCGGTCCTGATGAGAGAGATGGGGGATCCATTGTCAAATATTGCTGTCGCTGGCTTCAGGGTGATCTCTGAAAGCTCAGAGAGCGAGAATTGACAGATTACTATCAAGACTGAGTAATTATTGCTAGAGAGAGATGACCTGTCCTCCAGATCTGCTGCTTGTGGAGCGTGGATATATTGCTCCTAATGGGCCGTCGTTACGCTGGAGTCTTGGCACGCGGAGGGGCGGAAATGGAGGACATCTATTCTGGAGGAAAAACATTTCGGCACGTGTCTCTCCAAATGATGAAGGACATATCACACTTCGCTCTCTGACAGAGCGCCTGGAATAAAAAATATTAAATGAACCCCACGCATCGCATTGCCATCAATAAGCCTCTTCCTTACTCTTATTGTTTACTGAGAGAGCAGTGGTAATGATCAGCACAGCCAATGCAAGTGTGTGTGTGTGTGTGTGTGTGTGTGTGTGTGCGCGCATGCATGCTCTTGACAGGTGAAGAGATGAGAGCACCGAGCTCAATATCTGCTGCAATGATGCCAACTGGAAGAGGAAACTGTGTTTGTGTGTGTTTTCTGGCACTGTAAATGAATTTTGATTTATTTATTTTTTCAGCTGTATATTGTAGTTAATGCTGTTGGTTAACCCAAACATCACTAGCACGAATGCTCATAGTGATGTGCTGAAATCTTTTCACTCTTAAGTTTGAGATCCGGAAATGAAGGATTCCTCAGATCATGTGTGCTGCTGCTCTACCTGGAAACATGGGGAAAAACTCCCACAGATTTAAAACCAACAAGTTTAGTTTAACTCTAACTCTAATATTTGAATTAGCCAACTGAAAATCCAGTATTTATAATTAATGCAAACATAATGTATTTTAAGTAGCGATGAACTATTAACTAGCAGTAGCACAAAGATAACAATAACACACACATTTACTCTCTCACACACACACACAATTGTAGCTTTTAAAATAAAGCAACACTGAGTCTGTGACGCTCTCATTGTTGTTCTTCACCAGGACCATCAGCAGTCAGTCTGTGTTCAAGACCACGGCTGGCTTCCCTGAAGAAAACAACAAAATGAGAGCCTCCTCCTCTCTCTCTATCTCTCATCATAATGTTTCTCCTGATGGGACCAAGAGTGTCGTATGTCTCTGTGAATGTGTGAGTGAGAGAGAGAGAGAGAGAGTGTGTGTGTGTGTGTGTGTGTGGTGAGTCATCAGCCTTAAGCGATATTGATTGTGGTACATGCAGGGCTTCAGATGTAATCAATGTTTCATAATTTAATGCTCTGAAGAGTCATTTATGTGTTCAATAGAAACATTATGTATGATTGCGGGAGTAATAGATGTTTAGACATGATGCAGTCCAAACACAAACCGTCTGCGAACATTCTGAGCTTCACCGCTGCTCAAAAATCTAAACACATCTGCAGTATTTATATAGAATGCAGCAAGTGCTTTGCTTAGACTTTTTTTAGCATGTGCGTGTGTGCGGGTGTGTGTGTGTGTGTGTGTGTGTGTGCGTGTGTGCGGGTGTGTGTGTGTGTGTTTTTACAATGAGGTTCTGATTGACAGCAAAGCTGCAGGCTTCCTCATCCAGACCGATCTGCCGTCATTTCAGCGACAGGGCAAACACACACACACACACACACACACAGACACACAGACACACACATATACAGATGAATAGGTCTCACTCAAGATTACCTTCCAGAAAAGTTTTAGGGCCTCAATGATATCTTGAGTTTTCTAAGGAGGAAGTAAAAAGTGATGAAAATATATGTTGAGAATAAACTTTCCATATTACAAGACCTCAAATTAGAAATATATATATATATATATATGTTTTAAAATGAATCTGAAACCAGAACAAATTATCTTAAAGTTGTAACATATACAGAATTTGAATTCAGATTTGTTTTTAGATTAAACTTGAAAACGAAATAAAAAAAATTATAAATATTTTTTTTCTTTCTTTTGTTAAAAGCTATTAAATTATTAAGCAGTGTCTCTTGTAGTTTTTTCCACTTTTATTTTGTGTGGTGACCACAGGAAGGTGCTCTGGGCATATATTTTTCTTTCTTGGTTTAATTCCCTGACGTGATGCAAGTTGCAAAGTGAAAGTAAAAGTTTCAAGTTAGTTGCATTCTAAAAGGAAAGAGTTCCTTGTTTATATTTAAAATCAACACTTCTTTTATGAAGTGCACAGCTTTCTCACATAACGCACTGAAGCAGCCGCTGCATAGAGTGACCTGGTAACATCACACGTAAGAAAGCAGCCTCCTAAGGTGTAGTTTAGGGAACACATGTAGAACAGGTATACCTTTATTTCTGTCATGACGACTCTCTGAGGGATCGGCATGGTAATGTACATGAGGATGTTAATGTATTTGGTATTGAAGAGGAATAGATCAAGTACCGAGGTTTGCAACAGCTAATACATCCACAACCTGCTGCTGTGAGCATGTAAGAAATATTACATACATGGAATAACCCCATAGCATACATGAATCACCTCGTGGCAGATCTATACAGGTGGAGCTGGGGAAGGTGGAGGGTTTCTGAAGCAAGCTGCACTGCTATGGTAAGCCCTAGTCATATATTTGAATGCTGAGTAGGGAGATCATTGGCTACTGAATCAACCCCAATAACGTGAAATTTACCCCTGGAATGCAATTTTTATTTTTTTATTTTTTTACCGGAGAACCTCCCTCGAAACACAGGCTAGTTTTGGGATAGCTTTAAGTAGTAATTGGGAGGGTTTTGTTGTGAAAACCTGGCAACCCCGCTCCCTTCTCAGAAGAGTGTGGAGCTTTAAGATCTCTTGCTCGCGGGCATACCAGTGTTACAGTTTAAAAGTTGATAACCTTATTGCTGACCTCACACATTGCTTGCAAATGCAATTTTTAATTAACACATTCCTATTATGATCATTCTGGAAGCATGTGAATGCAGCATTAGTGAAAACAGGCAGAGACAATGATAGCTTTAGCAACATTAGCCTTACAAAGACTGGATGTTTGCGCATGGAGCACTGGTATCAATCCCTCTTTCAGAAGCAATCTTTGCACAACTCCAGCGCTGAACTGACCCTCATTTGTGAAGCAGTTCGGTGTAAAATGTTAGCATAAATGTATACGATTTTTCCAGTTTTTTTTTTTTTTCCAGGACAGTTCTTTTGAAAATGAAATGTAACCACTGTGTCCTCAGCGGTCTATGGAGACTCAATCTGTTCATTGGTGCATCCCAACACACAACACTTTTAATGCCTCTTTGGCGTGACATTATATCTCCAGCAGCTACAGCGAGAGAACAGTAATGATGGACCGCTGCTCCTCACTCAGGGCTGTGTATATGCTGATAGGGCAGAGAGCGTCACAAATGGGCGGGACTTTCACCGACTATGTTTTTTTTTCATAGTCTAGAACTGCTTGTGTGGAGAGACTGTTTATGAATTTTTGGGATTATAAAACAATGAGTGGATTTTTACCATTTATAGGCTGGTTGTTTTCACACAACTGTTCAAACCCCTTTTAAAAGTGTTTTATAATTGCTGGGGTGCAGGATGTCACGCCACTCCCAGAATATCTCTGTGTCTCTTTCTTTTCTCACCTAATTTTTCTCATCCTTTATTATTTTCTCCTATTCTCATTTCAGCAGTTTTCTTATTCTTGCCAAAGCCACTTCCTCAGCTGAGACACTACTGAGTTTTTGAACCATTTTCACTGCTCTCTCTCTCTCTCTCTCTCTCTCTCTCTCACTCTCACTCTCACTCTCTCTCTCTCTCTCTCTCTCTCTCTCTCTCTCTCTCTCTCGCTCTCTCTTGTTTCAGGATTATTTGATGAATAAAAAAGATTAAAAAGAAAAGCATTTATTCGAAATATAAATCTTTTCTAACAATCTAAGTCTTTACTTAGTTTTTTTATTTATTATTATTTCAATTTAACACCCCATTGCAGAAAAAAAAGAGAATTAAAAAATAATTTATAAAAAGAGAGAAGAGAGCTGCGGCTGTAGAACCACATTCAGCCAGAACACTTCTGAAGATTTACATCATAATCGGCTCATAAGCATTACTGACCAAGAGCGGGCCTGAGATTTGCTTTGGAAATGTCAGAGGCATTTTAAGAGGGATCACTTTAAAGGGCTGCGATGCTCCGCTAAATGAACCGCGCTATCAATATTCCCCGACACGAGCTGCAGATGGCCACGGCTCTAATTGAAATGGCTTCTGCTCAAGCCGGACCTGGCCTGATGTGACCGGGTCACTTTCAGACCGCAGGCGGGATCCCTCAATCTTGACACCAGGGCACGACATTAAAGGTTCATTGGAAAGTGCTGTACAAAAGCCAGACCTTGATGCAGAGGTATAATACAGAGCAAATTCAACTCTATTCTATCGTGCTTTGAGTTCAGTAATAGAAACCTGAGACTGACCTCACCGTTCACAGGATTTTCATTCACGCCTTTTCTGTCTTCGCGTGGGCATCAGCTTGAAACGCTTTTCCTCCCAGAAATGAGCGACTGTTTGTGGAAATCTGTTTTGTCTTTGGAGATTAACAAAATGAGATTTGGTACTCAGTTGTGTATAAACAGAGATGATAATAACCGCGGGCGAACGCGGCTGATCCAGAGCCTGGGACACAAAGACTGTTGTTTAGATCCAGCATCCCTGAACAGTGCAGTTCAACAGCAGCTTGAAGAGCCAGGAGCAGCTAACAGACGGCTAGTTTAATATCAGAGGTGTGCTGAAGTGCACTTTAGCATAACCTACTTGTTATGAAAATAATATACTTCATTGAATGTTTTCAAATTTGTAATTAAATAAAAATGTCATTACAAATCAAATTGATTACATTTATTAAATTTAATTAGTAAGGTAAAGTAGGAGTTAAGTGCATCTATATCTGTGCTTTCATAATTCTGTTGTCTTTGAAATATGCTGGATGTCCTGACAGGCACTACGGAGCTAAACTGGTAAACTAATATAAGTTTTAATGTCATTTCTACTGAAACTTGTAAGTCATTTGTATTTTGTATCAAATAAACACATTGCAATTAATATAATGAAGCACACTTCTTTTTCACAAGGATTAGTAACAGAGGTGTAGTGTAATAATGTGATGTTCTTTAATAGAAATGAATGGCATTCATGCAGGAAGTCTTGATGGATTGGATTGAGTGGTGTGAATGAATGGCAGCTCAACTACAACACACATCATGCTTCCTGTTTCTCTGTGCAGGTCATCTTCGAGGCAGAGGTGACAAACGGCAGAAGAGGTTTCATTGCCATTGATGACATCCAGGTGCTCAGTTACCCATGCGGTGAGTCCCAGCGCGCGCGCGCGTGTGTGTGTGTGTGTGTGTGTGTGTGTGTGAAGGTTAGCAGTTAAGAGTCTAGACTGCTAAAAAGATTCAAACCTCCCAGACTATCATCATTGTGTCTTTGTGTATGAGACTCAGCAGGACTGTCCCTGTTATTTAATGCAGCTATGATTGAATAAAACTCACACTTGTACCTCTATTAGCTGACATTGCAATCGTACATTCGGTACTTGCATGCTCCAGAGATGCTCACAGTCACGTCTAAAGTCACACGTGCACATAAAGCCCCCTCAAACACCTCACCAGCACCAAATTGAGTTATTTTTCCGAAGCTTATTACACTTAAGTGGCCAAACACACACACACAATGATTTCAAAATGCTTGTCCTGGGCAGTCAGTTTTGTCTTAAGTGAATATAAGCAGTTGTTGAGAAAGCAAACCGTTGTGTATCAGTACACTGAATCTATATTTGGGGTGGGGCCAATATTATAATATTAGTAGAGAAAAGAGAAGTTTGATCTTTACTGTTGAGCTGATGCTGACTAACACACTGGGAATGATACAGATACCGTTTCATGATGAGTCTTGCTATGTAATGTTCTTTTGGTCAATTTCTAAAAGTGAAATATTGTCAGGGATCGAGCATGAGCGTCTTGTCTGCAGCGGTAAGTGTTTTTATGAGCACATCAGCAGTAAAGAGCAGCGCGATCAATAAACGATCAGAGAGGGCAGTGTTAGCACAAACAGTAAATAAGTGACACGTCTGAGCCGATGTATAATGAGCTCTTATTACATGCCAAGCACTGCACTTAGCATGAAGTGTTCAGGGGTCGAGCGACGGCACAATCAGCAGACGTGCACACGCTTTCAATTTAGCACTCCCGATGTCAGCAATGTTCATATCATTTGAAGTGATTCATATTTTGTCATCCAGCGAAGCATCTCTCCAGGTTAGCGGTGTGTGTGTGTGTGTGTGTGTGTGTGTGTGTGTGTGTGTGTGTGAGTGTGTCTGTCTGTCTGTCTCATCTGCTGGCTGGGATCGGAGCTGATCCCAGATAATGTACAGGTATTCCCAATTAACAGCTATTCCACGGAAGCACAGGGATTAATGCCCCTCGAAACATGGATTACATTCCCACTGAACGCTCTAATAAAGCTTCTTATTAAGATGATGCAGGAAGAGAGGGAGATTGTATGAACGTCAGTTGTATTGTGGTGTTTCCTGCAGTAACAGAGCATTTATTTTGAGGGCAGCCCATCAGAAACTCTAGTCATGTTTTCCTGTATGAAGTGAAACTGCTTCAGCAGGCAAACAGGCATACTCTAGTATTTTATAACCATTTCCACCCTTTCTATGATGCTTAGTAAATTTGGTCAACTTTAAGCAAGCACACTAGTCATCAGATACTTGCCGTCTGTCCCTGTGACCCTTCTTAGGACCAGCGTTGTGGAGAAAGCCTTCTAGCTGCTTTCCTGTAGCTCAAACAGTACAGCACTGCGCTAGCACCGCCAAAGTTAAAGATCTGATTGCAAGGGAAAAGAAGAACTGATTTAGGGCCAGATTTACTAAACAGGGCAAATTAGCACGAGAATGCAATCCCATAAAAAGGAGGAAAAAGTTCTGCAGCTGATCCACTGATCACGAGCAAATGAAACCACACAGATACATATCATGTCCAGAATGACCAGTCTACCAAGAGCGGTGAGTTAAGACATGCTGTTCAATAATGGCACAGTCAACAGTAAACCTTAGTATGAGCACTCCCTGAATTTTGCATCGGAAAGGGAAACTCCAACAAATGCATCTGCAGTATGGTCAGATGGCATTCACACCTTTTCATCACTAATGTTTCACTGCGTGTCTTTAGTAAATCCTGACAGTAGTTTGCTCTGGTGCCAGCTGTTAGTAAATCTGGTCCTAAATGTGTATCTTGAATACAATGTAAGTCACTTTGGATAATGTAAATGGAAAATGTATGCATTTACATGAGTTCAAAGCTATAAATATGAACTGAAAGACCTTTTTTTTTTTACATTTTGGTTTCATGGAGTTTCTAAACAGGATTCTGTTGTGATTGGATGCTTTTTTTGAATGTAAAATTAGCTTGTAGAGCTCAGACTGAAACCTAAATGCTGTCAGCTCTGTTATTTTCACTGGAGAGGATGTTTTGACACATAGTACCTTAGAAATACACAAGATCTGCATCTTCTTCTCTTCATCTCATTGTTCCTCTCTGTGTGTTTCGAACCACAGATCAAATGAACACTCAGTCTAATGACACTAAAGAGAGAGAGCCAGTGTAACACTGACGGGGAGCAACAGTTTCACTTCCAGAGCCAGCTGGAGGAAGATGTTGTGATCCATTCGGTTCATGGATTGCAACTCTTTATTGGAAAATTGTCTGGAATCAGATCATAAAAAGAAGTGATGGCACTGAACTTGTTGGTGCTCACTGTTTCAGTCTGTTTCTTTTCTTTGACAAACTTTATATGACTATAGATAATGTAAAAGTCACTCAGCCTTTAGTTTTCTATCTTACACATGATTTCAGCTGTTGATCAGGGACACGATGGTGATGATTCAGGGCTCGTCCATTGCAGGCCTCAGTTTTACTGGTAAAACTTTAGTTTAGAGACCAGTTCTCTCTGTTAACTAGTGACTGTGAGCTGTAGCCAGCAGCTTGCTGAACTCTGTGTACTATAACTGAATGGCATCTGTATTTAATCTTCCTGCATTAATGTGTCTGTTCTGGGAGTGTTCAGCTCTGGTTAACTCTTTATATAACCGTATTTGAGAGCTATAATGTCATGTGTTGCTGTCCTTTCCTTCAGATAAATCGCCTCACTTCCTGCGTTTGGGGGATGTAGAGGTGAATGCCGGACTGAACGCCACGTTCCAGTGCATCGCCACTGTCCGTGATGCTGTCAACAACAAACTCTGGCTGCAGGTGGGTCTCACACACACACACACACACACACACACACACACACACACCTGTTCTAAAACAACACGTGTCCAGCATCTGCCTCATTTCCCTTGACTGTTAAATATGACATTATTGCCTGTAAAATTCACACTTCAGTCCATTCTTCATCTTTCACATCAACACCAAAATTATCTTGGGGTTTTTTTGTGCTCCCTTTTAAAAGCAGGTTAGTCTGTTTGTTTTGCTATCATAACTACAATTATGAAAAAAGTACAAGAGTACAAAAAAGTAAAACTTTTACTAAAAATTGTAGTACTTTTGACACACTTAAGGACTTCAGTACATTTTTATTTGTAATTGCATAATTATTTTGTCTTTAAAATTGTTAAAGTGTTAGAGCTGTCAATCATTTATGATAAACCAAAGTATACTTTCTATTGAAACTTGTATGTCATGTATTTAAATATATTTATGACACATTTGTAATGATGCATTGCAATTTTGTACATTTATAATACACTTCGAATTAATTATATTTAATGTCATTTCTAATGTAATCTCTATTATCTATTAAATGTAGCATCAGATAACACAGTCCAGGTTTTTACAAGTGCAGAAATAATACAATCAAGCACTCTTCTTTTCACAAGCGTCTGATTACGTATCGTTTCGCCCTGCTGCCTGTGTCCCGTCAAAACGAAAGCGGTGACTGGTTTTTAGCTTGAGATGTTTGTTTTCTTCTAAAAGAGAAGAAAAGTAATCTAGTTGTAGCAGTTTTTAAAGCTTTTCTATAGGATAGGTTACTTTCCTGCCAAGCAATACGAAATACCTCTATTTTTGTTTTCCTCTAGCTGCGCTCCATTTTTCAGGCTGCTCTCTTTAGGGTGCGAGTATGCTCATTATACCATGGTGACATACTGGTTTCCTTAACCTTCCTTAAGTGTAAAGGAGCAACTTTATTTAAAGTACTAGAAAAGAGAGAGTCCATGTTTTTCGTTACATCATCATGTTGTTCTGAGGTTGTTCTTGGATACATCAGGAAGATAACTTAAAAAGCAGTCTTTTGTGGTACACTTTTGTGATCTGTTGAGGAGCACTGAGTTTTTAACACGAGCCGTGCTTGAGATCAAACCAAAGCTCTCAGCGAGAAGAGCTTCACCCTAATTGGCCGGGAATGTCAAGTTTAGGATGTGCAGTAACAAACAATTCTGCTGTTTTTAAGTTTGATACTCAAAGAATTGGATTTAATTTTGGAAACTATGTGTAAATCTGAAAACTATGGTCAACTGTGATGTATACCGTATATTTTGGACTATAAGTCGCACCTAAGTATAAGTCGCATCAGTCCAAAAATACGTCATGATGAGTAAAAAAAAACATATAAGTCGCACTGGACTATGAGTCGCATTAATTTAGAACCAAGAACCAAGAGAAAACATTACTGTCTACAGCTGCGAGAGGGCGCCCTCTCGCGGCTGTAGACGGTAATGTTTTCTCTTCGTTCATTTCTCTTGGTTCATGTCAAATTAATTTTGATAAATAAGTCACACCTGACTTTAAGTCGCAGGACCAGCCAAACTATGAAAAAAAGTGTGACTTATAGTCCGGAAAATACGGTATAACCACAATTACTAAAGAAGCAGCTGGAGAGACGCTAGCTTCATTAAAACTGAGCCTGTGACAGAGACTTACCCACTTTACTCATCCCGAAGGAACATCCTGCTCTCTTAATTATGTCAGTGTCAGTGGGTTTTGATTTCACGTCTGCATGTCGCGCTCACACTGAGGTGAAGCCCTGCTGCTGACCTTTGATTTTGATGAACTAATGAGAAGCCTTCACTTTCTGAGAAGACGAATGATCAGGGAAAGACTGAACGAGAGGAAGTGCCTGACAGGGTGGGAACGTGTGTAGCAGAAGTGACCTTTTCTGGTCTGATACACGAGGAGGTGAAAACATGAAGAAAGCAAGTGTGTGCTGGTGTGCGCGGTGCTTCTGACTAATAGGAGACGGCAGTGTTAAAGACTTCACTCACACAGATGGCCTGGGACACTGACCGCACATATAACACTGGAGCTTCACCGCTTCAGTTCTGCTCGTGTCACTGCGTGTGGCCTTATGGCATGAAGACCCATCTCTGCATCTGCGTACAGCTTCTAAGAAAACAATAACTGTTGTTCAGTTGGCTTACAATGGCTACAAATCCTGAGGAAACACCAGATCATTTCTGTTTATTTCGTTTTATTTTTGTACTGTCGATTGTTTCCTCATTTTATACCTGAACAACACTGATCTGTAAAGTAACTACCAAAAATATCTAGTCAGCAGACTTCATTTCCTCTTCAAGCACGAAACTTGGCTCATTGAGACCGTTGACACACTTTGGATGAATTATGAGATCTGAAGCAGTTTTAAAGAGGACAGATGACTGGATTGATTTTTCATCTCTCGTGTTGTCGTATATAGCGGCGTAACGGAGAGGACATTCCAGTGGCAGAGAAGAAGAACATCAACCACAGGAAGTTTGCGGCCTCTTTCCGACTGAGAGAAGTGAGCAGCCAGGACCAGGATCTGTACCGCTGCGTCACCCAATCAGAGAGAGGATCCGGCGTCTCCAACTTTGCTGCTCTCATTGTCAGAGGTAAAGCCTTGTTTTGTTACTTATGATATCAATTTCCTCTTCTGTATGTTAAAATGCATGATTCAGACTCTGAGCTCTGACAGGCTGAGCCATTAAATGCCAAACGTTATCCCAAGTTTGCAATGAGAATGGTTTGTAAATCAGTTGTCTACAGAAGAGAAGTGTCTCTGTGCTTTTCTGAGAAAATAAAAGCTCTTTGGTTTAAAACATTTTAAATAATGTTTTAAATAATTATAATTATTGCTATTATTACCTAAACTAAAATTATTATGAAATGCTTTACAGTTGACTAGTATTATAGTGGTATTTTTTTACGTTGTATAACTTGCAACTAGATGTGTTTTCCCAATATGAGTGGTTTTTTGTTTTGTTTTTTTGAGATACAATTTCATGGCCAGTAAAAAATATTTATGTGTGGCAGGTTGTTAGTTTTAGGTCCTGCACAAACACCCATTACAAGTATATTGTTAACATATAAGTGCCAATTATTCATTTAGAGGTTTCTGAATATTCATATGTGTTATGAAATGCTAGAGAAGGTGTTTTTATTATCATGTATAATGAATAAAGGCTGTGTTTGTATGGACTAGTTTAAAGCTCTGTGATCTTCTGCTCAAGTCACAGAGATGCAGCCATAACTACAGTGAGCATCTGCTTATTTAAACTCTGATGAATAATACAAACGTATTCATATTCGAATTACCATTGGGTGCATGATGCCATATTAATATGCACAACGTGTGTATGCAGACAAATCTGATTGGGTCTATGTGAGAGCGCTGCAGTTTTGCGTGAGGTTTCTCGTACACAGATGTGACTCTGTGAGGGGTGCAATAGTTAGCGGCGGCCGCGGGGCAGAAGGGCCAGCTGAGGATCAGCCTCACTGACAGCTCAGATATCTCCACCACACTTCCCAGCTGACATCCTGCTACAAGATACCAAAGATGCTAATTTCAGCGGAAATTTTTGGGCCATGGATGTGTGCATGTGCTAATGGGAGCTGGCACGGAGTTTCCTATTGTCGCTTGTGACCCCGGGCTAGTGCTTTATTAGCTCCCGCTCTCCCTAATGCGGGACGACAGCGGGCCCTCCCGGCTGTTTGGGGCCGCTTTGTAACAAATGAAAATTTCAGTGGCAAATTCTTATGCCAGAGAAATATTGATCTGTGTGTCCCCCAGCTGCAGGAAGAAAGATGGAAGAAGAAAAAAAGCAAAAGGTAAAAAAACACACCAGAACAGAGTTGTGGCCTCGTTTAGCCCAGGGTTTCAGTAACGACATCAGCACTCTCGCTTGTAGAGAATAAACCCAATTGACAAGACGTATGCTGTGAAACAGATTTGAACGCTGGCAGTGTTTTTATTGGACAGACCACCGCAAACTCGCTCTTCACGTAAAGCCTCCAGTTGGAAGTGAAAGGTTTTGGTTTTGTAGCCTGACATCACCACTGAGAAAACCAGCAATCTACCTTATAGTCCCCAACAACTAATAGACCAGGGTTTCTCAAACGGGGGCCTGTGAGTTGATGAAAAGATAATTGATTAAATGGAATGTAATATTTTACAACGAATCAGGCCACACAATTAATCAAAATGAAACTGAAATAGAGTACTTGTCCAAAGTTCAGAAACAATACGATTTTAATTTAGTGAACTCTTTTCATGCTCACCAATAGGGCTGTCACTTTTGTGAAAAAATATTTTTCGATTTTTGAGACGTAAGTGTTCATTGAGTCGATTGTAAAATAGATTTTCCATGTCTAAAAAAGACGTTTCCTTTTTTAACGCCAAATAACAGACGAACGTAAAGAGAGCGCTGGAAATGCACAGGTCAGCAATATTTCTTATTTATTGGCATGAAGTTTCGTGCAGAAACCGACACTTAGGCTAGGTCGCACTAGACAGGCATAATGAAATGCACAAAAAGCCTAGGGCCATTATAAATTTATTGCACAGGAAAACAAGTCGATCAACATTTTTGGGGTCCGGAGGAGAGCGTTTTTTACATTGACTTAACATTGAAATCATTTGCGCCAGACGCTCTATTCGCGTTTGGTGTGAACGCAACATAATAGGATGCTTTTGACCTCACTGGGTCGTCAAATTGCTGGTATTTTCTGTCTAGCTTTCGCAACGCATAATGCACTGTCGGAATTCTTTATTTTCTTATTCTGCTTGTTTGTGAGTTTTGTTACATCTATATTTTTTAATTGTTTAATTCTTTTAAAATTATTACTGTACATATTTGGTTAAAATCGATTCCCTATTTTCATTTTCAAAACTTTTTTTGGTTGGTCCGATCGATTGTGCAATCAATTTTCGAACTAAAAGTGACAGCCCTAGTGACAGCCCTACTCACCAAGGCTGTATTTATTTGGTCAAAAATACAGTAAAATGGCTAATATTTTGAAATATTATTACAGTTTAATGTATCTGTTGAAAGTGTAATTTATTTCTGTGGTGTTCAGCTGTATTTTCAGTATCATTCGTCCAGTCTTCAGTGTCACATGATCTTCAGAAATCATGAAAATATGATGATTTACTGAATACAATTGCATGTTTCAGAGTGAAGAGTGGCACTGTGTTCATTTACACGCGTTCATCTAATAAAAGTGTGTACATTCATACATTTGCCTAATTTCCAGCATTTTTGCGGGCAGAAGCTTACAGCATTTCACATTTCATTCTTGCCAGAATAGAAGTCTTTGAAATAAGGGTTTGAAATGTGTTAAGCTTGAGGTTTTGAATGTTTGAAAGTGAATCATTTAAGACATTTTTATTGTAACATGTTCACTCTTTACAAGAACCAAAACTGTGAGTATGAACACCCTTAAAACTATTTCCATTAGCAACACAAGATAGTTTTATATGAAATAAAATGTCATATTGCAGTTCAAAACACTATGTATATAAATATGACAAAGTATTCACAACAAAAGAATTTGACCAAGTTGTGCAGCGCATCACAATAATCTAACATAAAAAACATAAATTATATGAAAAAAACTTTATATTTAATATTTGATCTGTTTACTTGAATGTCATGTGACCATTAACCAACATCAGAGAAACACAAACATGTAAATATGTCATTAAATTATTGAAATATTAACTTCAAATCTCAGTGTGGCTTCAAGTGAATATTTTACTTCTGGCAAGGAGTTGGGCTGACAAACACGTTGGTGAATCCCTGTAGACAACTGATTTGAAGAACATCAAAAACATCATCATCCAAGAGCCATGTAGCCAAATCAAGAAACCTGTACAGCCGGAAGTTGAGGAATCACACCCCAGCAGACGCTTTCTCTCCAAGGCAGGAGCGAGACAGTAGAGCGATATGGAGACGATGATTGTTTGCTGCTAGTGGTTTTCTAATGTCCAGATAGCAGGCTGTCACCCTCCCCATCATATTCACCACGGCTGATTGAGACTCCAGCACTGCCTCCACGCCACGAGCTCAAAGAGCGATCGTTAAAGTTTGATGAAGCGTGAGGATACTTCCTGATGATGAGCGCTCACAACAAACACAAACACACCAAAAGAGCCCAGATGTCAACAACTCTGAAATCTGAGAGTACAGAACACTAATGGCACTCGCATCGGCTTCCTGATGTTGATACGCATCAATGCTTCATTCAGTTTCACCGAATACATCCATCAGATGCTCACGTCAGCTGCATTCTGGGGCTAAAGTCAACCTTTAGCCAAACCTGCCAAAGGTGGCTATTCATTAATGCTCAAATGCTATGTTTTGCTGTTCAGTATAAGTCAGTCAGATTTTATTTATTCATTTATTGATTGATTGACACTTTCAATCTGTTTACCAAGGCTGCATTATGTTTCTAGCAAAAATATAGCAAAAATTTTAATTTTGTGAAAAATAATTGAAATCTGAAACAGCTGTTTTCTGTGTGAATCTGTGTTAAAGTGTAATGTATTTCTGTGATGCTCCGCTGTATTTTCAGCATCATTCCTCCAGTCTTCAGTGTCACATGATCTTCAGAAATCAGAATAATATGATGATTTACTGCTCAAGAAACATTTCTGATTATTATCAGTGTTGAACACAGTTGTGCTGCTCAATATTTCTGTGGAAACCGTGATGGAGTTTACTTTCCCGGCTTTGTTTAATAAATAGATTCAAAGGAACAGAATTTATTTGTAATATCATGAATGTCTTTACTGTCACTTTTGATCAATTTAATGCGTCCTTGATGAATAAAAGCATTAATTTCTAAATCAAATAAACGAAATAATCGTACTGACCCTGGCTTTCGGTGGTCAGAGTGTTTTCTGGAGTCAGATGTATGGGTGAGTTAGACTTGGGTAAGGTTGATGAGTGTTAGTGTTAGTTTCTGAGAGGTGATGGCACAGGAAGAGGTGATTCCACATCCTGTCAGCGCTGAGCGAGAGAGAGAGAGAGAGAGAGAGACTGATGTGCCGTAGACAGGGATAACGCTGTCCGTCAGGTGTTAGATCGCCGTCTCCCTGATCCATATTCTGCTCCGCTGCTGTCATCTCTCTCCCTTCACAAGCCCCATCACAACTTCACAATAAAAGAGCTGCGATGCTTCCCACAGGACATATTTCCTTTCGCTTTTCCTCCCTCACATATTCTCCTTCCCTTTATCTTTCTCTCTCACTCTTCCTTTACCTTTTCTTTTCTAACCCGGCCTTGCTTTGATCAAACAAAGCGTGTGTGAAGTAAATGAAAAAAAAAACAGATTATTTCTCTGACTATAAGACGTCGAGTCGAGGGCAAGTGCATTTTCCAATTGCATGATGTCAGTGTTCAGCAGTCTGGGTGTGTGTGTGTGTGTGTGTGTGTGTGTGTGTGTGTGTGTGTGTGCGTGTGTGTGTGTGTGTGTGAGAGAGAGAGGGAAAGACAGATGACACAGGGCTTTAGGAAGGGTAACAGCAGGGCACATCACTATCATTGGCTCATGTCAGACACACATGATGGATGAGCTGCATGAAACAGACACCTGACAAAAACAGATTTCATTCGGTTCAATTTAACGAATTAAATACCCAAGGGCATTTCTGTTACTCAGCTGAATTTAAAAGAAGTGTTTGTTTTTGCGTATTAATAAAAGATAAAAGTAAAATACAACACTTAAAGGAATAGTAAACTCTAAAGTTCCTGTCATCACTTGTTCTAGACCCATATGCAGTTATTAACCAGTGGAAAACAAAAGCCCACTCATGAAGAAGCTCCGTTTCTCATAGTAATCACATCTGTTAAACCTTAAACACTTTGAGTCAAAAGACTTTTAAAGGGATAGTTCACTCAAACGTGATCATGTTGTGCTCATTTACTCTCCCTCCTGCTGTTGTATTTTGAAGAGTGTTAGTAACCATACTTCCATACATTTTGATGACACACTGACCTCCAGAGAAAGAAAGGAAGGAGAGGAAATGATGACAGATGATCATTTTGGGTGAACTAACCAAGTCATTATTCAGTGATAATGTTCCTTTCAAACATTTTGGCCACTTTTATTTCATTTTCATGGTCATTTTCATTAAAGATGCAGAGCAGATGTGTAGAAATGTAGCAGTGCATCAGTGTCTCATCAATGGATGCTCTGCAGTGAATGGGTGCCGTCAGAATGAGAGTCTGATAAAAAACATCACAATAATCCACAGCACTCCAGTCCATCAATAGTAACATCAAAATCCACCCACAGATTTGTTCAGAGCCGTTTTGACTTGTAAACAGTGCTTGATCTGAGCAGATTTCTCTCCTGATTCAGAGCAGAACACTTTTTTACTGAAAGAAGTGTTATTATGGATAATGAACTCATATTTTAGCTGGATGCAACAGATTGAAGTTAAAAAGGTCTTAATGATGGGTTCATTTCTTACAAACACACAGCTTTTGTCTTCTCCAGATGTTCACTGATGGACTGGAGTGCTGTGGATTATTGTGATGCTTTTATCAGACTCTAATTCTGACGGCACCCATTCACTGCAGAGCATCCATTGATGAGACACTGATGGAATGCTATAATCTGATGAAGAAACAAACTCAACTACATATTGGATGGCTTGAGGGGGGAAAAATGCTCATTTTTGGGTCAATTAATCCTTTAAATTAATTTCACAAAGCAGACTTTTGGCATAATCTGTCTAAAAGTTAAAATGTACAAACTACACTGAAAAAGCTTGTTCAGTTGCAACTGACTATCTGAAACACAATAGAATTATGTCAGTTTTACAATCTTGAATATGTAAATAAAAGTAGTGTGAGTGTAATAACCCTGATTCAGCCTGCCACCGAAGCGTCAAACAAATCACACGGACGCTCTCAGCTAATGCACCAACACTGCTCCATTCTCCAGTTCAGACACTAGTGCACTGAAAGCACTCTGCTCGTGTTTGTGTGTTTGAGAGCATACCTCTAATGAAGTGAGATGAATCTCATTTGTCTGCAGGTTCAAGCACAAACGAACGGGGCTCTTTGCTCTTCTTAAAAAGCCCCATCTGCCCTCAGACTCTTTGTTTTCTGAGGAACCCAGCAAATGAGCGCAGCCGTACACATTAATGCATATTTGATGTGACTTTGGTCCCAGAGCCACTTCATTAGTGGTAAAAGACAGATGTAGCGCAGTGTTTTATGTGCTCTGTTGATGGACACAGTAATAAACAGCATGTTTTACCTCACATAGAAGGCTGCGGATCACCCATGTCCAGGACAACAGATTGAGTGACTCAATCAGACCGAGACAGCATACTACAATCTCTGGATACAGAGAAGCAGCTACTGAAAACACAGTGGCCCTGAAAAGTATCTGGACACTGAATGTCACTGCATTCGATAAAAATATGCAACAGTATTTTCTGTGCAGAATGATAGCACAAGCACAAGAAAAACATTTCCTGATTTAATACCCGTAATCTTTGGGGTGAAATATGACCTGGACATGTTCTTGACAGGTTTGGCGCTTCACCCGGACGCTGTAATAACGGCTGTAAAGGGTAAAGTGTTAAATGTCAGTGAGTGATCGACAAAACCAGCTCGCTTCGGTAAATGTCACGTTAAAAATAATACACATGGAATAAAAGCGCAGTTTACAGAGGTGATCTCATCACATGACTCAAGACAAGACATCAAGAAAGATCTGTGTGTGTGTGTGTGTGTGTTCGGCTCTGCCAGGGCAGTGCTTTTGTGCATTAGTGCCGTTGTGATTGGATTACTTGGTGAAATGTAATTTTGCAGTGTTGCTGTTAGTGATGTCACACACACAACTCAACACACACTGGAATCAGATCACAATATTAAAATCTGCCGGCACCTCTTGCTGCAGGAACACACCATAAATCAATTAACTCTCAATCCTTCTTTATTCCATTAAGACATGAAGCACATTACACAGGTCGCTCATTTACAGGAAGGCAAACGGTTTAAACACTCCGAGCAATGACACGTTTATTCAAGAACATTCTACAGCTGCTGATTATACTCATCAAATTCAATGTGATGAACGTTTTCTCGACGCTAATTAGTTGACATGGTTGTTCATTAATTAAATCACCTGTTTGTTTCTGGAATGGTTTTGTCACTTTAACTTAAAAACTACATTTCTATTTGAATGACTTCATCTGTTGTCTTCATCCCGGGACAAAATGTGAAAAGCATAACCAACCAGTACCGTAAAAATGACCCGAAAACCAATCATTTGGCAATCAGGTTTCCTGAACCCTCCCTTGTTGGCCCAATTCTCATTCAGTTCTTCTGAAGAGCACAGAAGGTCCTGACCGGTATGCAGAACTGCATCTGCTCATCATGCGTCATATAGTCGTTCCTGGACATCGGTGTGATTGTTGGTTTGTGATATTGCTGTGCTTCATGATGGCTGGTTAATTAGCTGAAACGAACCGAGAGTTCAGGAGCCATCTGGGGTGGAAAGAGAGAGTGTGTCTCCATCTGATCGTCCCGCGCTAAACAGCATCTCTCAGCTTGAGCTGTCTGTCGCTCTGGTGGACGGTCTCGCATCTCTAAACGCAAGATGAATGTGATGCTGAAGAGGAACTCAGGAGATATCAGCGCTATGCTAGCGAGGAGCTTTTATATGTCACCAGCACCAGTTTTCTCCTGGCCTGATGCTGTTCTGAAGTGAACGGCTCTTCTGTGCTCCGTGTTGGTTGATTTATTCATAATTCTGAGTCATCAACAGCGTCCGGACTCTCAGAGAGCATCTCGACACTTACAGAGACAGAGAAACAGCATCATGCTTGCGGTTTTTCTCCTTGTGTAAAAAATAATTGACTAAGCTGTTTTATGTGCGGATGAGATGTCTCTCTAGCCAAATGTATTGGCAAACACGCACACAGTTACTAAAGGACCATCTGGATTGTCTGGTGTGGTGTAATAGTGCCATCAGTTTTATATCGTTTGCCTGTTATTGGTTTGCAGTGTTCTTACAGTGAACACTAATGATAATAAAAATAAATAAAAAATTGTTGAAATGAAAATACTGTGCTAAGATTCCTAAGGGTTAGTTTAATGGAAAACTGAACTCTTTTAAATTAAACACCCAACTCATTCAGAAACCATGAGCTCATTAACATATGACCGCCCATATTTACATAACACCTAATTAATATTCAGCAGCAATGTTGCACAACAAGGTCTGGATATTCAAGTCACATGCACAGAGGTTAGCCAATCAGAGCATCAAAGTCATATTGAAGTCATAAGGGTAGAGATACATTTGTAATGCTCAGAGAGAAGGTGGAAAAAGGTCAATAAAAACAAAATCATTTTTATTTATTGCATGCAGCTAATAATGTCATTGAACTCTAAACTCTACTCTCTTGAAGTCTACTAAAGTATTTAAGTTTGGATTCTATATGAATCATTGAGACTGTTTAAAATACCCTTAAACTGATGATATAAAGCTTGGTCTTTATGGAGCCGTTTGGTGAGAAGTGTCTTTATTGTTCCAGAGCCCCCGAGACCCATCGCTCCACCTCAGCTGCTGGCCGTGGGGCCCACCTACCTGCTAATCCAGCTAAACGCTAACTCCATATTTGGGGACGGCCCCATCGTTATGAAGGAGGTGGAGTACAGGATGACGTCTGGAAGCTGGACAGAGACCCACGCCGTCAGTTCACCCAATTACAAGCTGTGGCACCTGGATCCCGACACCGAGTACGAGATTCGAGTGCTGCTGACCCGTCCCGGAGAGGGGGGAACCGGACAGCCCGGGCCGCCTCTCATCACCAGAACCAAGTGTGCAGGTTAGTCCACTCGGCTTTCCAACATTGGCCTTCACTTTCCATCTGTACTTTTGCTGTCCTGACATGTCAGGTACATATTCATATTTGTATGGAGAAGTGATTAAACTGGGATGCATATTTAGATTTTTTTTGTCCTGTCAAATTTCATGGTTCACAAAAGTTCCCTTTTGTCGTAAGGTGAAACCGTAAGCCTTGAATCTCAGTGTCACAGGCTTGTTGGCTGATTATTTGCCAGTTCTCACTGAAGCTGGATGACTTCCAGTCACTTTGTCTGCTAATCGCTGTCAGTGCTAAAAATTAACATTTTAATTTCTTTCAAACCTGTGTGACCTTCCTTCTCTTGAATGAAGAATGATTTGACTGTTTTTCCACACAATGAAAGTCAGTGAAGTAATATTTGATAATATAGAGATTTATGCAGTTCATACAGACTTTCAAAGCGCTTCAATTCAATTCAAAAACAATGTTGCAGTGTTAAAGTTAGTATTATTATCCAGCTCAATTCAGATCAGATTTATTATTACTACTATTACTGAATGTCCGTGTCTTTTTATAGGAAGTACATTTTGTCTTGCCTAGTTTGCATAACTGTTTGGGTGTTATGGTCTGATCAGACACATGCAAATAAGCACAAAACTGGTCAAACTGCAGACTTTGGGTTCCCCTGGAGCACATGGAGGTTCGGGTTCAGCTGCAGTCTCGTAATGATCCACAAGCTGCGTGGAAACAAGGCTCTTCCTGTTTCAGCTGCAGCACTCCTCTCTTAAAGTGCTTGTTTTCCTTCTCGGTGTGGTATTTGCACATACATAATTGCCTGGAGCTTCTTCAGAAACATAATTGGAAAATAAAGTAAACAAGTGAGCGTGTGGAGCAGCTATCATTGATGCCACTCACTGTGTGTGTGTGTGTGTGTGTGTGTGAGGTGTTTATGCGTTAATCATGACTCAAACCACGCGCTGTATACCACCGCCCTTATAAAATTGGAAGCGCACAAGAGCAAACACTCAGTCACACTACATATAAGGGCCGTGTGTCTTTATTTGAGATCTGTGATGCCATTCTCTCCGCGGGTTTCCATGGCTCCCGTATTAAACGTGGCAAGACTCGGTGAGGACAGATATACGCCTTGTATGAGGACTTCAGGAGAGTGGAAGAGAGAAGAAAGAGAGGAGTGTATGCATGGTTTCATTACAGAGAGCTTGTCCACTTGCTCACTCACTGATTGAAATTCAAACAGGAGCTCCTCTCCCCCATCAATCGCTTTTGAACTTTCCTTTCTTTTTTTCTTTTTTTTGGAAAAAGATATTTTCCAGGTCTGCTTTAGACGTGGCTTTAGATGGAGCGTTGGCTGGTTTTTCTCATCTCCCTCTAGCCAATCACACACTTATCTCACCTCGGACAGGGAGAACTGAGTGGAACCGGTGAATTTACGCAATTACATTTAGATTGGTGCCAGTCTGCTCGAGTGCTCGGTATAAATTCATATTTTCTCTCTCTCTGTCTCCCTGTCTCTGTCTGTCGCTTAGTTTCCAGCTAAGCCCTGTTGTCTGGCACTCGCGTGGCATGTGCATCTTTCACATTTATCAATATTATTACATTCGGCAACATAGTTTATCTTGGTTGTGGCTATACATTTTGAAGAGGCTGGCATAGAGGAGGTGTAACTTCCTGAATGAACATTGTCACTAGTGTGTGTCTGAGCACAAGCCGAACACACTGATTCTTTCCACTTAAACCCTTCCTGAAGCTCCCAGCCTCGTGTCTGTGTTGAGCTCATGATTAGGTGTGTTTCTATCACAGCTGTGTTCCAGAAAGTTCTGAGGTCAGCAGACACCCCTCAGGCCTTAACAGAGTTACAAACTACTGCTCAGTGCCGTCCCACGCTCATTAGAAATTTTCCAGTTTCATCCCAAATATTAGGAGAAGATTGCTATCCGTCAGCGTTCCTATTCATCTGAGGCAGTGCCTCTGTTTTCAGACATACAAAATAACTGACAGTAGTAAAAATAGAATAATGTGGGATTTACTTGTGTGTTTTTCAGGTAATTCAAGAAAACATTTTCCATGTTTCCATGAAATTACAATACCATACATAAAGAAATAAAAATAATAATAATAAAAAAGAAAGTTATTTAATCAATTACAAACTGGGATTACAGGGGTTATAAATCTATTTGTAGCACTGGAAAATAAAAACAGGCTTGAGGTTCAGAATGGACTGAATTCTGTGAAAATGCATGTAATCTTTGTGTAGTCGAATAAAGTAGCATAACTTAGTCACTGCTTGAGGAAATGCATTTACTGTAGTTCACTGTGTTTAGTCTAATGAATGGGGTTCAAGTTCAAGTCTGCTTTATTGTCAGTTTCCACATGTACAGTACATACATACAGAGAATCGAAATTGCGTTACTCTCAGACCCCGGTGCACACAGATAACATTAACATTAAAGCCTAAAAAAATAACTAGATCAAATATAAAATGTAGATACAATTATACAATAAGGGAATTATAAAAAAAGACATATAATAAAAATAAAAGTTAAAAATAAAGTTAAATAAAGCAGCGCAAGGTAAATGACAGATATAGTACAAATAAATGAAGTGAACAACAGTGCAGTTAAAAGATTTTTTAGTGCAAAAAAATCACTTATTAAAAATATCTTTAGTCTGATTAAAGTGACAAGTGACAAGTGACCAAGAGCAGTTATTTAACTGACTGATGAGGTAGTTCCATGCCGAATGAGTTGGTGTTATATCAATCAAAGCCAGTCACAATTAACATTTACAAAATTTTATTGGCGATTTAAAGCATATTATCATCCAATGTCACTGTAAATAGGCCTTCCGTTTAACATTATTAGTATTTACGTAGTCTAATAATAGGTTATCACTCAACAGATCAATAACCAGGTGATCACCCTAAGGAGACATGGTTCTGATATTAAAGCTATATTATACATTTTCATTCTTATTGGTTGATTAATCTGAGAACAGATTGAAACTCTAGCAGAGACTTATGGGATTACTTTGTTTTGTTTTTCATTTAGGAGAGACGTCTAAGAAACCATAGACTTTACCACTTGCTCTCCATTTAATCATATTGCTGTGTAGGAGAAACATATGAGATATTAAGATGATCTCATTTGTGATTTGAGAGAATGAAAGCTAGATTCCGTTCCTCCCGTTTCCATGGGATTGAAGTCGCTGTCATAATGAAAAGTAACAACAGCAGGAGTGATCCTCAGTCTCAGGAACATTTGCTTTCTGTTGAACTCGTGGGCTGTGAGAGTTCAGAATGGAAAAGGTTATGTATGATTATTTCTTTTTTCTTCTTTTATTTTAATTTTTTTGGTTTGTAGACACATACATTTGAATACAGGTCCCATGTGTTCATGTGTCAAGACTGGGGCCATCCTTAATAATATTTTGGTTTGCAGTAACAGTAAGATTTTTTTTTTTTAAAAGGGTCGGCAGGTAGGTCTTTTTTTTTTTCAAGTTTCAATGTATAAAAATAAGGAAAATTTTGGTGATGGTGATGACGTAGGTATGAATTTAAACAAATTAGCATATCGTGACATCACTGACTGGGTCTTTTAACCCATGCCTTCGGGTGCATCATTGCAAACCTCATTTTGATGCAGGCTATATAGACCACAAACAAATTGAAATCTTTGTCAAAATCATGTTAATTGCATGAATTTCAGGTACTGCTTTACTGTTTTACTTGCATCCACGGCTAGGTGTCAATGCAACCTACAAATGAGAGACCGTTTACTTTGCTTTCTTGGATTGTCACTTTTGTGAAAAAAATCCTGTTTGAGTTGAGTGACAAGTGTTCTTTGAATCGATTGTAAAACCGATTTTGCATGACGAAAGTTTTATACGGCGAAATAACACCACATATAGGTAAATCCACGAACAACAGGCAGGACAAATGTAAAGATTCAATATATTGGTAAAAACCAATATTTCTGATTATTTATTTGCGTTAAGTTACGTGCACAAAGACAAACAGGATCGCAACATTCTCGAAAACCAATAAGCAGAGTGGACTGCCATAATGTAAAACATTTACTGCAGGCTTCAACATGTCTGTGTTTACGATTAGAAATGTCAATAACAAAAGATCACATACGGCGATTCTAGCCCGATTCTGTATCTGTATGCATGAGACTGTCTGAATACCGGCAGAATTCACATTTCTATTGTAAAAAGAGAAACACTGTGCAGAAGTATTATTTGCCGTTATGTGTGTATGTCCAAAGCTGCAGTTGCTGTGTGACGTGTGTGCTTCCAAAAAAAAAAAAAAAACACTGAACGCGCTCCAGAAGGTCGTCAAAATAAATTTTCGTTTTCGAAACTTGTGTTGGTTGGTCCAATCGATTCGTGCAATAGATTTTCGAACATCACGGTCACAGTTTTAGACTAGACGGGAGAAGGGATGGTTCCAGAAAAAGCGGTGTCGAGCTGTTTTGATTAATGTTTTAGATGTATTATGGTGCCCGAACCCATATGACTTTGAATAGTGACCACGAACATTTTGTTTACTGCAGCCGCAGCCATCATTACCAAGAGAGAACCATTGACTCTTGACAGGGAAAGAGAGAATGAGACGAAGCGAACGCACAGGCCATAGTGTGACATACTGTAAACATAGATGATGTCACAGGCTTTTTTTTTTTTTTTAAAGAAAGAACGTAGCCTTCGTTTGTATGTAGGCAATTTATTTCTAAGTAATTTTACAATACTTTCTAAAATATAATTAATACTATTTTATTGCGTATGTATTAGTTGTTTGAAGAGTAAAAAAAAAAAAAAATGGTCGGTCTTAACGCAAATGTACAACCGGCAGGTCGGTCGGACTAAAAGCAAAAAAAAAACAAACAACAAAAAAAAAAAAAACATTTGAGTCGGTCCTAAATTGACAGAGTCGGTCGGGTTACGGTAAGCAATAACATTTTTAAGGATGGCCTGGTTGAAAAATGAAAAACCATTATGACAATCTTCCATCCTCTGCCTTTTTATTTGGTACAAATGTCGAGACATTTCCATAAAATAGCAAATTGATCATGTTTCCTATGATTCCCTGTTAAATAGATGAGAAGTCAAACATTGCCTCAGTCATCATTGTACAAGTCAGTGCAATGTCTACAATGATGTCTGAAGAAATATGTGTGAACTCGAGATGGAATTGAATCAGTGCCCTTTGTTCAACACCATTCAGATGAAATACAGACATACGTCAACGCAAACTATCGAACACTGGTTTCAGGTCTGAAAATGGCTTTAGCACAACTAAAGGAGGTCTACATTGAGAGAGATTTCGCTTTGTTTAACTCAGTTCACTTTTTGGTCATCTGAAGGAGGTGTGACTTTGGTTTGGACTCGAGTGTGAACACTCATAAAGAATGACTCTCTGTTGACAAACTTCACACACCCCGTTGAACATGAGAGCTGCTGTTTCAATTTGATTTTAGGCTTTGTTATTTTAACCTTGATGTATAAACATCCATTTTATACAATTTCTTGCAGAAGTGTGTATTTGTTTATTTTAATACTTTCATCTGACCCAGTTATAAGTACACCATTCCTATAGTGGTTTTTCCGAAGAGTGGGTGTTTTTTTGTTTTGTTTTTTGCAATTCTTGGTAGACCAATGTTCAGGAAACCTGTCTGAAAATAGTAATTTATTTTCCTTATTGGTATAGAAATGAAACACTTAAGCTTTTAAGGTTTATCATTTTGCATTTGAATCACTGTTATAATATTTGTTGAAATAGAAGCACATTTATTTTCTGAACATAAAGGCCTAGTTTTAGCTGTTTGTTGTAGCACAGACTGTTCGGCCGCCTAATTGTAGCTTTCTGTCTGCTATATTTTCTTTCTTTTAAAATTGGTGTATTGCAAAGCTTCAGTGTGCCCGGGTACATTTGAAAGTTGTATTCCCATGTGTCTGATAGCCAGAGGGCAGGATGTAGAGGCACATCTGGTATTGTTGTCTCTCTCTCTCTCTCTCTCTCTCTCGCTCTCGCTCTCGCTCTCTTTCTTTCTCTCTGTGTTATCTCTTCCTATCACTCTCTGCCCGTAATACTGTGCTTTAGAGAAGACCACTACCACAGGTTGCTTTCTGACAGCAGAGAAAGCACAGTGAGAAAATGGTGTGTCTCCAATTGAAATCCCTCGCTCCTGCCTCAGTGCTGTTGAGATGCGGCTCACTGTCACACTGAGAAGGCAAGGTGAAACAGCCAGGGCTGTCATGACACTGCCGGAGTCACACCAGCCATCAAAATCTCTTCAACACATTTGATATAGGATGTGTCGGAAGAGATGCTTATTGGGGGCATTTACACATTTTCAAAAATGTGTGCTATGTGCATGAAAGGTTTTGAGATCCAAAAACTGTAAACAATTTTTAAACACATTTTTTTAAACAATTACATTATGCTTTAGGTTGTTTTTTTTTTACTTGCAACCCTAGAGAAGGAGGATAAAGAAAAAGACATTCTACTGTACTCAAGTTTGAATAGTATGGACTTTATGTTGATGTTTGGTTTGCATGAATAACAGAAAGCAGGCTGCACAGAATACTATATCCCATAATGCATTGTGCTTCGATTGACCTTCAATTCATAGTGTGACGAATAAACTGAAAATAATATACATCGTGATTTATAACATCTCATTAACTCATTGCAAAATAACTGAATGCCACTCGCTAAATTAAACATGCAATTTATTAGGGTCATGCAACTACAGTGTAACATTCTATTGTGCTGCATTCTGTTTCACATACGCAGTGAGCACTGTGACAATATTCCACTCTGTACACAACCATAGACATTTCCTGTCTAGTTAATATGTGTCAGCAGGAACAGAAGCACTGTAATAGGTAGTAATAGTTCAAGTAATCTGATCTTGGCTCCTTGAACGTTTCCTACAAAAAGTCATATCTGCATCATATCTGAGTATCTGCATCGTGTATGTGCTCGTGTCTACCCAACTGATGAATGTAACAGAGTTAAATTACTAAACAAGTCTAAACAGGACTTGATTTCAAATCATCACACTGGGGATTAATTAACCGACTGATTACAAAGTCACAAAGCAATTAACAGCACCACATAATGAGAAAACATGGATGCTAGCTTGCAGGAAATAAGATAGTTTGTGTTGTGAGTGGCATATTAGAAGTGGTTGGAGAGTTATCTGTGTATAAAATGTATTGGATCTCTATTCCCCCAATGAAAAGTAAAGACAGAGAATTGAAGAGTCGGAGGGATAGGTGGCCAGAAGAGGCTAATCGTAGTGTACGGGCTTGAGTATACTGATTGATAATAGACTCCAGAGAAGTGGTTGGCTATGACAGAACAATTGGCTAGGAAGATTGTCTCGGAATTGCAAAGTTATCATGTGGTCCACACAGCAGAGCATAGTTTAGAAATGTATAGAAAAATACCTGAAATGCTTTCATAGGAAAACACTATAGGTAGAGCACATTAGGGGTCCTAGCACTGAACCCTGGGGTACACCGGTGATGAGTGTGTGTTCTGAGAAGAGCAAGTCTTGCTTAAGCATCATCATTGTTGGCCAAGTAGGATATTAAACAAAAATTAGGATGGAGTTGTGTGAGGATTCTCTCTCTGGCTTACTTTAGTCCTGTGGTTAAAGCAAGGAAAGCAGTTTAAGTGGAATGACTGAGTTTGAAGCCAAATTTCAATTAAGATTACATTTCATGGAAATCAGATTGTGGCACAGGCAGTGAAGTGGCTCTTTAGCCCAGTGACTAAGTGTTTTTTGTAATCAACTAATATAAAAGTATAGAAGTAGTACATTAAAATATGCCAAATAAACATAAATTGCCTAAAGAAGCCTTTTCTTGATTCTAAATAAAATAAGTCTATTAGTTTAATCCTCTAATGCCTGAAGTCCATTAATGTGGATAGATCTTTAACCGCTCAGGGTGTGATGGTACATCAAAAACCATCGTCAGCAATTAGCTTCGACCCTTAATTCTCATAGCTCTATTAGAAAATGAAGTATCCCTGAAATACCTATTTTAATGCAAAACTGTTACTCTCTCAAAAAACATTGTATGCATCTTAGTGGAGGGGAGAAAATAGTTGGTTTTCTGTGGTTTGTGTGTGTGTGTGCATGTGAATGTTTATGGTCAGGCTGCATGCTTTGTACTCTTTGACTTTGAGCACAGTGTGTAGGTTTAAGGTTGTGCTGTAACGAGAGAGAAAAGGTGCTGTAATTATCATGAACTAAATGAGTGTGTGTGGTTATAGTGCTGACTGTGCTGATCGCAGGCTCTCCGAAGACCCACACGCACGCCATGCTCGATTTAGCAGGCCAATTTTCAATTAAGCTACATCACAAATGAACATTGGCCATTTCAGGAAACACCGGCTCCCCTTTTTTTTCTGCCTATGTGGCAGAATGTGAGATTGGATGAATCCAATTGCTAATTGTCATCGTCCGTCAAGGTGAAATCCTTCTGGGTAAGAACAATATACATGCCTCGTGCAGCCTGCCTTACACTCTCTCTCCTCTGCATTACTCAGGAGGAGAACATCGTATCAGTCACATGTTATTTTGATGAATCTTATATTTAAAAATTTGCTGTTCATGTTGCATTTTTTTTTTACGTTTTGTAAGAATGGACAGTTTCAGTATGATGTCAGTTAATGATGAAGTCTACAGCTCTAATAGTGGACTTAGAAAATATATTTCATAATATACAAGTGATCAATAAATTATATAACTGTATATTAGAAAATATACAGAATAATATATTGTTTAATACATAAGGAACTGCTGCTTTCATCATATATTGAAAAAATATGTGACAATATATTTACTTATCTCAATCTATGTAATTTTAGATTCAGTAATACACTTTATAATATAAAGATGTACATGTTATAAGATATGGTATTGCATGTGTATAAATAATCTGAACATATATTTACCCATGGACTATACACACAAATGTATGGTATTAGTTGAATGTGTAACAAATAAATTACAAAATACTGTATACATCTTTAATACTTTAAAATATAGCTAGTTTACAATAGCATAAGCACACCTTCTCATACTAAAGCACTTTGTGAAAAGTGCACAGAAAGCAACATAGAGCCTCAATGGTGTTTGGCCAATCATCATCCCAACCACAGGCTCTATTCTTCAGCGCAGTGGTAACCCCATTAACTTACACATACCAGAAACAGTTTAAAGTTTCAAAATAATATAACATTAAACACTGACATATCAAACAAAAACACATGAAATAACACTTAATTTTAAATTTGGTACTCTCTTTTATCAATCAGAAGCAAAGCATGCTGGGAACTAGAAATCTGCTGCAACTTATTGAGTAAATGTGTGTGAGTACATACATTCACATTTATATGAGAACATTTATGTGCAACATATACTTAATAAGGGTTCAAACTAGTCACTAGTAGCCTAAAACTGTGCCAAATGTTGGTAGAACTTAATTTTGTATGCATTTTTGAGCCTCGGAAGGGATGATTAGTTGGGGAATTACATCTTATCAGATGTAAAAGAGAAAAAAGTGCTGTTTTGTGTGAATAAAATCAGGAAATATGGTTGTTTGTTATTGTCAAAATGTTATGTGTTATATCTCCTTAATTGTATGTAGCAGCATGCCAGCTCACCAATATAAGAGAAATCATTACTTGTTTCTGTTTCACATTCAGTGTCGTCTATATGGATTGTGTTTGTGCTTGACTAAATAAACCCTGACCACTACATTTTCAGCCCAGCAGCATCAGGACTCGTTTGGTGCGGTGCTTTGTCCACAAATGATTTCCGGGAGATGATTTGCACTCGTAGAGTCTTTTAAGGCAACTGAAATAACCTTAATTTTAACGTTCAATCCATAGTAGATTTGAAGAGGTCATTAAGCACATTAGCCTGTGGTTTAAGACGATTGATTAGGTCTCAAAAGACATTGATCAGGTTCCTTGAGTGTGTGTGGTGGAGGGGAATAAATCGCTGAGTTTCCCACACACTCATTTGTTTCCCTTCTCTCATTAGACGTGTGTGTGTTTGTGTGAAACTCCTATGTCCTAGTTTCTAGCGCTTTACAGCTCAGCTTGCTGTTTTGCTGTAGGAGTGCAGGTTCTGTTTGTGCATTTACTCATATTCTGTGTCCCAGCCTATTTCATAAAGAGTGCAGGTCTGCAGATCCAGCAGACAAACATCATAAAGCCTGGAGATTATCAGTTTATGTCCAGAGAATGTTATTTAAATGGAAATGACTTCCTCTCCTGCTACACAATGTGTTTTACTTGAGCTCTTTGCCATGCGTTGCTGGCACTGGGTATTAATGTTAATGGTCCTTGTGTCTTTTCAGCATTCAGATGATTTCCTCCACTCTTAAAATATATTGGAGGTGTTTATAGGTCTTTTAATGGCTTCATATAGGGAAAAAGTTGTCATAGAAACTAGAGATGTTCTGATACCCTTTTTCTCTTCCCGATACCGATTCCGATACCTGGGCTCAGGCTATCGGCCGATACCGAGTACTGATCCGATACCTGGGTGTGCATCTCTATATACAGCTGTATATACTACTAGCCCTGTGTAAATTGCTAGAACTATTTTATGGTGTGCTTCAGACTTATCCTTTGATAAAACATTAACAAATACATGGTGAACTACTTTATTTATTACAGTATTTTTATTATCTGACATGAATTTGACAGTATTATTTATTTTCTTAAGCGAAAAAGAACTTCAAATGCAGCCAAAAATCTAACAACGCAACCTAAAAAAAAGGTATTTTAGTTTTACAATATAACTGTATAAAAAACTGCACCAAATAAGTCTAGGAATATAAAAAAATTATATATTAATCAGATAATCTCTTTACAACAAAACAATTAAAAAACAAGTAACCGTAGTAATTATTATTATTATTAATAGAGATGTATTATTATTACTACATAGAGACATAGCTAAATCTACTGTAGGCTACAACAGTAGCTTAATATATTGTCAATTTACTCATGTTAAACCAAACATTTATTTTAATGGGCTGCCATGAAGATCTTTGATTGTATGTGTTTATGATATGACAGTTTTCTCAAATGAAACGGTAAATTCTCATGAAGTGACGGTTTATGCGTTCGTGTCCTCATATAGTGACACACGGCAGAGACTACAAAACAGTGAGCTCCAGCGCATCTGTGCCCGTCTCCCACAGAGATGTAGAAATTGCAGGAGTAATATTTAAATAGTATTTTGCAGTTTAATATTCACAGACACTTATTCGGCTACAGTCTGGAGCCCTGCGCTTTGACTAACACGGAAGCGACTGAACGCAGCTGCGGGTAACGAATATACTCGAACTTACTACCGGTTCTACAGAGACACTGGTATCATCACATTTTGAAGTTTTCAGCACCGACTTGGTAGTGAAGTGCCAGTACTTGTGGCATGGTTGGTCCAGTCTGAAATACTGCTAAACAGCAGACACACTGCTAACCACTGATCTATAATATAGAAGCGGCTTCACTGACTGTTGGCAGTTTAGAACGCGATGAGCGATCCAGTCATATATACATCAGTGCTGCTAATGCGTCTTCATTTCTTCTTCGCTGCTCTAAACAGGGGTTGCTTGTTTAACACAGCACAACTTCCTGTGTTTGCAATGCATTCTGAGCAGCGAAGAAGAACCGTGCAGCGCTTAGGCAAAGCTAGCGGTCATAACTAGGTCATGTTTAAGAGAATGGTATCGGATCGGTATATGAGTTCATGTACTCGCCGATGCCAGAATTTGTTGTGGTATTGGTGATATTTTCGATACTAGTATCAGAATCGGTACAACTCTAATAGAAACATGCTCTGGAAGGCCTTTTATTCTGAACAAAAGTGTTGGCCTAATGGATCAGTGTTACCATATCTTCAAATCATCTTAAAGGGAACGTTTTTTCACCCAGAAGATGAAAACAAAGAAGCAAAAACACAACAAAAGCAACAAGATTGCAGAGACAAGCTATTTTTTTCCCTATTCAATTCTGATCTCTTTGAAAGGGGTGGTGTGTATGAACTGCTACTTTTTTTGTTATCAATTCAAATATGGTAATTATTCTCATGGTGACATTATTGTGGTGGCTTTCTCCTTAAATTAACATCTGAATTGGTTTGAAACATTTACGGTTCCTACAAAATTTAAATTGGTTTATTTTTAACAAAACTTGTGCAAAGTGGCGTAGTGTTACATTTTAATATTCACTTTACACTTTCATTGTATGGAATAGAATGGGATCAACTTTCTGCTAATGTTTTCCTTTTTTGCTTGTATGTTTTTTTGAGCATTGTCAAGAGGTTTCTGGTCGACGTGTCCCTTTAATTCCCCCCCTCCATGTGCTCTTGTCCCTTGTGTTTTACTGACTTCACCTCAACATGCAGAGGTGGGTTTGTGCACATATAATGATATTTATTCCCTGACCTTATTACCCATAATCCTGTGCGAGTGTAGTGGTTAAGGTGTGTGTTGACTCTACGTGCTTATCAGGTCCTCGGCAGCCCTCATTTGAATTTCAAAAAGCCATTTGGATGAACATGCTGCTGCAGTGCAGGTACGAGGGCTGTTTTACCTTTTAGTGGCCTTTCATCTGCCTTCTGTCGCTCTCGCTCGTCTCACGCTTCTACAGTGGCCTTCCTCAGGCAAAAACAAACAAACACATAAACCATGGCTTATTTCCACATGCCGAATCCGAACTCAACATTTTCAATCTCCCCGCACAATAAACCCCCCCAACCCCCCACCCCCCACCGGTCCCCAACCCCATGAATAAAACATGAGATGGAAAAAAGAGCCCATGACCAAATATTACCCCATCAGAGGAAAGGTAATCTACTGCACATGCCATTCTTACTGCTTCAGAAGTTCACTCTGCCCTGATCAATGTTGCTGTGCATGCGGGAGAAAGATCCTTACTGATGGCGGGGAAAAGCAATGGACTTCCTGACGAATAGAGAGTGTTAGTACATCTCCATTGATTTTCAGTGCAGAGCTGAAGCTGTCAGAAATCTTGTGCAGAAATACACAGCAGTGATTAATTCATGGAAATGCCAGCATGCTTGAAGAGTACAGAGATCTGAAGTTCACATACGGAAGCCCACAGAGGTCATGCCTTGTTCTGTTTCTTGAGAGGACAGAAAGATAACAATATGATAACTTTACTTATTACTAGGGCTGGCTTGACAGTAGCCTACTTATTAATATACATATGCTTTCTGTGTTTTCAGCTGATGAATGGACAAATCATAATTAAACATTACTATTTCATAATCATTTTGTGCTGTTGATTTTGATGTGAAGGAAGGTTTCAGCTTTCAGAGAGGAGCATTTTGTTACATATCCATTAGATTTCTGTTCAACCTTTAAATGTTGTGATCATTATTTCATGCATTTTTGAACAAATCTGTCATGAGATTAAGCCATGTTTAAATGTTCATATTTCAACAACTAATTGGAGTAGAAATATAACTTAATTGTATAATCTTATTAAATATATAAACACTGCCTTGTGTGCAATTGAAATGCTTGAGTACCAGTCAGCTCTTGAGTGTTGATTATTACATTTCAAAATAAATCACAGTTGAATTCAATAGTTCCTTTTGCTGATTGTAACCTTTAATATTATAGTATTGAACCAACGGATGGGGTTCCCTATATAGTTTACAGCTTTAGTTGAGAAAGATTTTTTTTTCCTTAAGAAAAATTAACATGTGCTGTACCTGATAAATGCCCAAATAAATCAATATAGAATCAGAACTGAATCAAATCAAATCAAGAGCTTGTGATCGTTAAATCGGAATTTAATTGAATCGTTTCATGCCCAGCCCTAATCATTACACAAATGTCTGCTGCATGTGATGCAAAAAAAAAAAAAATTAAATAGATGTCTTCCTTGGTAATCTATAGTTTCTATACAGTGCATACACAGGAAATGCCAGTTCTGTTATTGACAAAAATAGCATTTAACACAGATTTATTTGTATTAGCTCGTACAGAATGTAGTAGTCCAGACGGCATGTACCCCATTACCTCAGTGTGTGTGTGTGTGTGTGTGTGTGTGTGTGTGTGTGTGTGTGTGTGTGTGTGTGTGTGTTTGTGTGTGTATGAGTGCACCAGTGCATGAACAAGAGCTTCCGGCCTTTAGCGCTGCTCCTGATGCTAAGACTCCTAACACCTCGGAGCAGATACACCTTGTCTGCTGACATCCCATTCTACGGGACAGGACTTATTCTGTAAAACACTCCACAAGCCACTAATAACTTACCAGCTGCGGGCAGTAGTCAAGCTAAACAAGAAGGGAGAAACGATATATTATAAAATATATTATTATCAGATTATTTTCTCATTTGAAAAGTGTTTAAGTGTCAAAACAAAAAGTGGATCTCAGTTGGTTTGCTGTGAAGCTGCAGTCACAGTACAATAAAACAGTAAAGTACCATTTTCTCTCATTATGATGCTTGTTGGAAGAGGATGCATGTTACTGGAAAACCTATACAATTAAAAAAACAGCTGAGCTACTGTAATGCTACTAAATAATCTTCATTTTTATTTTTTCCTAAGTGTTTTACATTTTTTACATAATTGAATAAAAAACATAATCAACGATACAGGAATTAACATTTTACATTTTACAATATATTCTCATAGAAAACAATTATTTTAAATTGTGATAATATTTCAAAGTATTACTGTTTTTACTGTATATTTGATTGAATAAATGAGCAGAAGAGACCCATTAAACCCATTAAAGCATCTTAGTTATTCCAGACTTTCACCCGGTAGAGTAATAATCTGACTGCATTGACTCTCATGGTTCCAGAGTAAAGCTCTGGTGTACTCTGCCGTCTAGGTGCAGCAGAGCCATCGAGTTTATATGGTAATATGGTCTATAATGTAACAATAATGGCAAAAACACAAGTGCTTTTGCTCACCGACACTCTCACACACAAAAACACACTGTTTCTGGTGACTCCGTTCCAACTGCTGCTGAAATTAATCAAGCAATAAGCAAACAGAGGCCAGATGAGACAGCGCATAGATGGGCAATACATTATGTAATGAATTTATCATTCTCTGTCTGAACAATATCTCCATCTGTTGCACCGTGTTTCCTTTCCCTCTGATAGTAATAGAGCTCTCTGGAGAGGGTGTGTGTGTGTGTGTGTGTGTGCATCAGGGAAAGTGCTTTCAGTTGCACCCAACTCAGAAGCTAAAAGCGATGCAGGAAGTAATGCTCGTGTTCAGAGAGAGGTATGGAAGCCACTACACGAGGCGCTTAATTGGAAATTCTGATGTGGTGTTGTTCATTAAGGGGGGCTGCGAGATTGCCCCATTGCTTTATGGGTAATTGATATGATGGTGCTGTGACACGCTCTCGGTTTCATTTTCCCTGTGGGAATAGTGTGAATTAGTTTAAATTTTTGTTCTCTTTTCTTTCTATACGCTCCCTCAGGGAGAGACAGTGGAGGGCGACATGCTTGTTTTTTTAAGATGATCTTTTCTCTCCCTCCCTTGCTCTCTCATGTCCGGCGCGACTGAAGAAGTGATTTATTAGCACTTGTCATAAGGATAAAAGATGAAACATAATCAAGAGTCGGATGCACTGAGGCCTGCGTGAGGTGTGTGTGTGTGTGTGTGTGTGTGTGTGTGTGTGTGATGCACTCTCACACCTTGAGAGAACGCTGTATCTCTTTCTCTCAGCTATAGCACTGGATTGAATATTTAACATCTCTAGATTGTGTGGTTGTAATGTGTTGAATGAACTGAAACAGACTGGGCGGTCTGACATGGTAATCTGGGTGAATCTGTCACCAGGATTAATGAAGGTTCAAACATAACACTTAGTTTAACGCTGAACGGTGGATATTTACTAGATGATCAAATACTTACCAGCTCAATGTGGAGAAATGGCTGTAAGAAAGACGTCTGTAGGTTGACTTGTCCAGTGGTGTTAGATTGGGCTGGGACTGTCTGATTGACTGACCAATGGAAGACCAACGAGGAACCGTTATTTTTGCACTTACTGTACATTTGGTGACACTAGTGGAGCAGACACGACACACTACATCTGTAATCAAATCAGTGGTTAAACTATAGCAAATTAAAGACAGAAACATTCCACTCTATTGACAGTATAAAAATCATTATGAAATTCCTACACAGTTTAAAATCTCCCAAAATACAATTCAATATATCTAGAAAAAGAACTGGAGTGCATGCTGGTCATTCTGGCTTCTTCTTCAGGCATCCTGCCAGTTGCATTCGCAATTCATTACACTTCTGCCCACACGGCATTAAGAGTCGTTTGAGATCATTTGAGAGCTGAGGAAAGTTGTTCAGTTTGATTAAAATAAATTATATGTATTTTTTTCCTTTAGCATAAAATGTACCAATATATCAAGCAAAAAAAAAAAAAAAAAAAAAAAAACCCACACGGACACAGTAAAAGGAGTTGATTTTAATTTAATTTTGACCTGTGCTCTCAGACAAAAAGGTCCAAAAGCTGTCACTGGCTCAGTAACTTTTCAAAATGTAGACTTTTGTACCTTATTTACGCCTGAAGTGTGGATATTGGTACATTAAAGGTGCACAGGAGCACCTAAAGTTTCCATATTAGAACCTACAGTAAATGGTGCATACCGTTTGAGCAGCTTTTGAAAGGACAGTGCCCCAGTGACAACTGTTGTACCTCATTTTTTTTTACCTTAAACATTCAGATACATTAGATACATCAGACTTGATGCTGATTTAATAAGTTCACAGACAGGTTATGTGTCAACTATCAGGAAACCCCAGTGCTGGCGAAGCAGGGCCGTGTGCGAGACAGGTGACAGAAGCAAGATGAAGAAGATGAGACTGCTCACAAACCTCCCATCATCCCACTCTTTCCCTTGTTTATTTGTCACAACAAAGATTATGGGCTGTCCCTGGTTGCCTAGTAACACATAAGGACCCTCTGTGCTTCCTAGCGGGAGGGAGATTTGAGGCCTGACAGTAGAAAACATATGATGATGGAAAAAGCTTAAACTAATCCAGCTCTTCACACTCTAATAGTCCGGCAGACGAGAGACAGACAGATGGAGGGAAGCCGCAGAGACTCTCGCAGTGAAACGATACGCAGGAGGAAGTGGGGCTTTATTAGGATTTTAAAGTCTCCTGTACACCCCTCCCGAAGTGAAAATGTTCCTCTTTCAATACTTTAGAGGACTTGGGGGAATAATTGACCGGAAACTTTCTGTCATCTTTTAGGTCGTTCAGCAGATCGTGCATGCTGCTCTTTTCCGTAATGAACAGTGACTGTCAGGCTGCCAAAATGATACAAACTTGATAAAAACAGAAAGTTCCATATGATGTATGTACTATATTCCAAGTTCTCCAAAGAACAGGCTGAATTTTATGTTTTTATTCACTGAAAATCTTCTCATCTGCTTTGATTACATTTATTTTTGTACTTACTGTATTTAAGATGAGTCACACCAAGTTTGATACCATATGCCATTGGTTCAATACTATGTCATGAGTTTAAATATGCAAAAGCATTAGATATTCATGATACACTGAAAAAAGTCAGTCTACAAACAATTTTTTTTTCTTAGAAATTGGTAGTAAATTTCACAAACAATTACAAAGAAATGACAAAAAAAAACATTGAATTAAGAATAACATTTTGCAGTAGAAAATCTGAAATAGTTAAATAAAATGACGTTAAATGAGACTGACGCGTCACAACAATTACATATTATTGCTCATTTGTTGGTTTGATTGCTGAATTGTTGTCATTTGTAAGTAGCTTTGGATAAAAATGAATGAAAAGAAACAAATCCAAAGTTGACACTTTGTAAGAGCTGTAAGTAAATAAAAAAATGGTCTTGGGGGAATTTTGTCTGAGCACAGTGTTGTTGAGATCTCGTCTGATGTGAGATGAATGGGGGAAGCATCAGAGAACAGGTGCTTTTGGCAGAAATCTCTATTTGTTCTCTTATTTATCTGCTTCGTAATTGGGTGAATGAGTTGAGATGTGATGGAGGTGTGATGGCTCTTTCCACTGGGTGACCCGCAGGCAGAGGGGACACTGCAGGGGAATACTTCTGCTCTGAAAGAGGAGCGGATGAGTTGATTGGACTCCAGTAATTAGCAGATGGTGAGGGTTGGTTATATATTCATCCCTCGAGTCAGCCTTGTTTGGACTCTTTACAGGTGTTTACATGCCCATTCAGCCGCCATCGACCGGGAGATGAGAGGATGAGTGCCGGTGTATGTAATGCAGAATCTGTGCAGAAGAAAAGGAGTTTTTTCTTTGATAATTGTCGGTGTCAAGGCTGATGGTAAAAGGGGCTTTAAGCTTGTTGTGGAGAGTGATTTAAACAGGATGTCTGAGATGTTAAAAGGTTATCAGGTGAGATCAGTCTCAACCCGTTCCTCTCGTCAGCGTGAGTCTGAGATGATGATTCTTCTTTATGCTTCACATGTTCACATGGACACAGAAAACAAGATTTTTGTCCATTTTGCCACTTCCATTGAGAGGACGGGAGATGAGGGGAGAGAAGGGCAATGAGATCAAAATTAAGTGCCGTTCGAATGCACTTTTCAAAGTTGGAAGTTCAAAAATAAGACTTTCAGAACTGGAAGAGAAGGCGGTGTAAGAGATCTAGTTTTGACCGGTAGGGTTGGGTATCGATTGGGTTTTATTCGATACCAGTGCCATTTTGATACTTTAAAAACAGCACCGGTGCCTAAACGGAGCATTGAAAATAAATAAATAAATATGTGTAAAGTCCACGGTATAGCCTCAGAACCTGTGTTTTCCAGGGAGACTTCTACCATTTCCAAGAGGGTTACAGTCACCTCCAATTTTCCATGTGCACCTTAACGGATGTTTGTGTATTTGCTCCGAAGACCACATTCAGGATGGATGAAGCTTCTGCAGCTTCTCTGTTCCAAGTGTAACGTGTACGTTTTCCCAGTGTTATCCAATCTCACTGAGTGGGTAGTGCTTCAACAATGGTGAACGGAACTTCTTGTTGTGAACCCCGGTCTACACCAAAAAGGGGTACAGGTGGCTTACACTGGGCACTGGAAGGGGCAGCATCCATGGCGCTTTGGTTGTCATCCAACATGACGTAGAGAGTGACCGACTAAAAGGGTACGTCCCGGTTACGTACGGTAATCCTCGTTCACTAAAGAAGGGAATGGAGACATCACGTCCTGTCGCCACCGCTGAGTGGCCGGGTCACTGGCTCAGCTCCTCAGTGAAAACCTGGGATGCATTGCACCTGCTGCCTTTTTATGTTCACGGAATGACCAGTTGCAGCTGGATGCAATAATGCCACATTTAGTTTACACTCGAAATAGATTGGTCTATCAAAGCAAAATCATAGGTCATCTGACTTGACATCTCTGTTCCCTCTTTCAGGGAACGAGGGTTACCATAAATAACTGAAAATATACATACATAACCAAAGAGAGTCAGAACAACTTTTCTTTTTGGTGTTTCATTATTAAAAAAGACGGAATTTGGAAGCGGAGACTTTATTTCATATCAAAAGTAAGAAAGCACTCCAGATTGTGCACTTGTATATCCATGTTAGTAGCACACATTTGTAATTAAAGCTACTTATTTCTTATTATATACTTATTACTTATTATTATTATTTATTTTTTACATATTTTTTTACCTTATTTAGTTTTTTATGTTTGTTTTATTACTTTGTGTTGTTATTGTTGTTTAGAAAATTCAATAAATAAATCATAAGAAAGTAAGAAAGCAGGTTATTGCAAGTATTGGATCCAGTAATGTTTAGTGAATTTTTATTTTTGCATCAGCAGAAAACAAGCTAGAACAAGATCGATCTTGGGATTTAAGAATTGATATTGTTTCGTCAGAATGAGAACTGATTAAAATCGATGAATCAATATCGTCACCACAGCCCTACAGTACACAATTGTCTGTTAATTCACACTCATAACATTTGTAACAGTTTTCAACAACAATAACCAGCTCATGATGAGTGAAACAGAGCGATAATTGTCGTTGGAGTGGTTGAGTTTACATTCTAAACATGAGCCATGTCTGTCGATCTGCTGAAAACAACTGCTGTTTATAGAGGCCAAATCGAGGATGATGATAAAGAGCCGATAGTGTCAAATTTTAAGGAGCTGTCAGATAGGTGCCCACATGCTCTGTGTGTGTGTGTCTGTTTGTTTTTTAGCTAAGTATGTGCCATTAGTAGACTGCTGCATTGATTGTCTTGAAATTTATGAAGCATGGCCCATTACAGACCTCTCTCTCTGCCGTTTTTCTATTTCCTCCTGCCCACAGGGAGTCTCACTTGTGGTGTAAAAGCATAATTAAAGCCAACCAGCATTGGTTCTTTAGCCGTGATTACACTGTGCTGGACATGTGAGGCTCCCTGAGTGATGGCATTATGGAAAGTATGTGGGCAGACAGTCTTTGTGTTGGGAAAATATGTTGGAGGAAACGTGTCGATGAGGCGAATAAGGAGGGATCATTGAACGAGCCAGTTTTGAATGGCTTTGCTTGAGAAAAGCCGTCCATCTCCCGTCTTCCCTCTCTAGCAGGAGAGCTTTTCAATATCGGCTTGAAGATCTGTCGGTCCGATAAACAGCCCTTCACAATGACATTCGCATTCCCTGACCCTACAATTTATGGCAATTAAATAAAATGCCTCCTATTACTCTGGTCTCGTTCTCTCCCCTGCCCTTTCTCTTTCACTGCTCCATTCTCGGGACTCAAGGATAAATTGCCTTTGTGATCAAGTGTCACCCTGTAAGGCTCTCGTTTATACATAGGCCGCTCGTTTAGTCTGAAGTAGTCAGAGGATGTGTTTGGGGGTTAAAGCCATCTTCAGATGCTGCTGAAGGAAGTGAAGCATCACCCTGTCGCTGAATGACTGCAGGATCACACACAAACACTGCTGCTTTCTTCTTCTGTCTCTTGGTTTTATGAACAAAGACAATTGAGAGAGAGAGAGAGAGAGAGCAGAGAAAGCAAAAATGTTAGTGTGGAAGAGGAAAGGTCCTTAGAGCACACATCTGCTCTATTATATTATTATATCTATTAGAGTGATTTCTGAAGGATCATGTGACTAGAGTAATGATGCTGAAAATTCAGTTGTGCATCACAGGAATAAATAGTTTATAAAAGTACATTGAAATAGAAACACGTTATTTTAAATTGAGTAATATTTCACAAGATTACATTTTTTACTGTATTTTTAACAAATAAACATAGCCTTGGATAGTGGAAGAGACTTAAAACATACAAAAGAATCACACTGATCACAAACTTTTGAGCAACAGTGTATGTATATATAGTTTTGATTACATTTTATTGAGTTATTTTAGTGCACCAAGTAAAACTAAAGTGAATTTAGAAATGTTGCCAAATCTAAATCAATAGCTAAAAAGTTCCAACATAAACATATTTCAAATTGTTATTATTTTTATTTATTTATTTATTTATTTGTTATATTTTTGTGAACTTTAACCCTAATTACCACACATAATTATTTTGTTAACATGGCTGTTTTTTATGAAATTATTTCTGTGGGTGCAGTCATGTTTGCAAATTTTTTGTGAAAGCTATTGTAATCACAATAACAAAAAATGTATGAAGCACAGCATACAATCGCCACTTTTTCAAACCAAACAGCATTCTGTCGGCCAACACATAAGCAGAAAACTCTGTATCATGTGGCTTAATGCTGTCATTTCCATTATTAAAGAAATGAGTTTTATTTAAAAAGTTTTTAACATTTTTAACATCACTGTTAGTGAACGACTGATACTTACTTAGATCATATTTACTCTTCTCTCCTAGCCTTACTATTCACAGCCTAGCCCTACTGCAGTGAGGTAAATGTAGACAAAAAACACTTTCTCTTTCTTCAGAAAATGTGTCTTCAGGTTTTCCTTTTGGACTCACCTCAGCTTAAAGCAGCGCCGCTCCATGTTGTGAATCTTTTTCCTCCCATTCAGACTAATTCAAAAAGAGCCGATATGTTTTCACCTGCATGAAGTGGCAGAACAACAGCAAATCGATGAGTCTATTCATCAGGTAGCTGTGCCATGGAGAATCATTGTGAATGAGATTAGCATTGATCTGAGGCTGGAGACGGACCCGCGTTACATCCACAGCCTCTGTGTAAATGTGTGTGAGTGTGTGTGTGTGTGTGTGTGTGTCCACGGACAATGATTCATCGTGAAATGGCACAAAGCACTGCCTCATGGGAAACTATAACTCTTGCTAATGAAATCAATGGCTTTGCTGTCTTGAAATGTCACTCTGTGTTGGGCTTGTTGGTTGGATGTTTTTGTAGTGTGCACTAGGTAGAGAAGATCTCTAGTAAACATGCAGTGTGTTTGCTGGCTGAATTACAGATGATAGGAAAGACAGACTGACAACTGCTGCATAAAACAAAGAAATAGACTTTCTATTACATTGTCTTCATGACAAATATACAGTATTATTCAGCAGGACAGATAAATATATGCTCTGATTTGCTGTCTTCCAGCTCACAGCTTTCATTTACTGTACACACACACTTTTTTGGTCCTAGACAGGTGAAAATAAAATATTAGACATTTGTTACAAACATTGGAATTACTGAATCGTTTGCAAGCATCTAGTGTGAGGACAAATCAGCTTTTCTGGGTACAGTGTGTGAGTGTTTTCAGTGTTTCAGGACAGGGTTTTCCATTACTCATTGTTTTTATTATTTTAACAGTACTTGGGAACGAATTATGGTTTCTTATGATTATCAGATGACTCAGACTGTGTTGTAATCATATAAATATATAATCTGATGTTTTCCACCAGAATATAAAAGCGCTATGGTTTAATGTTTAGAACAAAGAATAAAAGCAACCCATGATTACTCTTGTGCTGTCATTATATAAATTAATATTAATAATAATCATTTTTGTTCATTTTTGTTTTGTTCAGTAGTATTATAGTGATATTATTCAATTTGATTCCATTTTTATAAGTTGGCTAAATAATAATAATAATGATAGATAATTTTATAAAAGATTATTAAAATTGTTACCACATTTTGTTCTGCTTTAATGAAATAATGCTCATACAGTTTCATGGCCAATTTTCTCCATTCATCAGCCATTGACCGGTGTGGAAAATGTTCTAGGCTCGGTTTCCCAGTCTTCACTGAATAATTATTAACTTGTTACTAATTTGAGGCAGGTGTAAGGCAAAGAGAAATTAAATTTTCTGCCAAGACTTTATCTGTTAAATTACAAAATCTCTTTTAACCCTAAAACGCAGCACAATTCAATGCGTAATTCAAAATATCTTTGAAAAATCAATACACGGCTAGTCAGATCAGACTTTTTTTTTGAGTGTGTGTTGGACAGACAGGAAGTGTGTGTTTTAAGACCCTGTCCAAAGGACCGCTGCTTCCCGTGGAGTGAAGAAATCCCAGCTGACGCGGACGGTGTGAGGTGTGGAGGTGTCTGAGGGAAGTGTGCTCTGATTTGATCATGGAGAGGCTGATCAATAAAGCTTTATTACAGAGGAGTAATGCTTTAATCTAGCAACTTAATGCAGCTCTCCACTCGTATTGATCCCGGCTCAGAGAGACGGGAAGAGGGAGGCTGGTAATTGTTGGCAGGATAAATGTTATCTGTGTGTGGTTCTGGGTTTGATGGGCCGTGCCAAATCAGAGCAATTCGTTGCTGTTCACCACTACGTTTTATTGCGTGCTTGACATTTAAACTGATGGAGGATGTCAGGGATCTATCAGCCTTCAACACAATCATACGATCACCACCAAGAGCTTTCTAAGAGTCGGGAGATGGTTTCTTCTCCCCAGTTTTAAAGGGTTTTAATCATGTGAATGTGCAGCAAACCACTGATTGGCTGTTGTGGGTAAGTACACATGACGAGAAGAGAAACGTGGGTAATTTAGTGTTGGGTGTAATGCATTACTAAGTAGTAAATTACTGTAATTTAATTACTTTTCCCTTGAAAAATTAAGGGATCACACTTTGAAATTTAATTACAGTTAGTTACTTTTGATGTAATTAAATAGTATTAAGTACTGTATAAATGATATAAAACAATAATGGATTTAACATCAAAATGTAGACATTACCACAAGATTCCTGAAGACTCTGGAGACACGTCTTTAGCTTCATTGGATAAAGTTCTGATTCTGATTTGATCCATTATTTCTGAATAAGTGTGTTGACTGTGAGGGAGCTGTAACGGGGAGAGAATGAGTGTTACTGTGTTACTGAAGGGGTGGGCGATATATCGTTTAGACCATAATATCCAAATTGTTGTCTGGACGATATGCAAAATTGGGATATCATCCGACCTCCCAAACATGAAAAGAGCTGAAGGAAGTTAAAGAGAAAACAAACAATGCACACTATAACCTTCTAAACAATTATATGTTGCGATTTTAGTAATGTAGGGTTTGTTTGACTGTATTTTATGTGTGTTTTTTTTGGACAAAATCACGATCGTACCTCAATGAGTAAGCTGCTACTAATTGGCAATACAACTGCGGCGTTCTTACCTGTGTGTTATGACGTTTTTTAGTTGAAGCAACAATCCAAAAACATAAAGCGGATGTACGATTTATAAAATAGCTGCTAGAAAAGGCAAATATGCGTTGTTTGCGGAAAACTGAAGTCTGAAGTTAAAAAGTTTTTCTTAAATGTCTGTGGCGTCCTCAAGTGACGAGCTTCGTGATTGCATCATTAGAAAATCGATGAGTCTAAAAGATGGAATACATTTTTCCCGAGAGATCCACCGGAATAGCCTCCGAACACCAACAGGGCTTCTTTTAACTTCTAGAAAAAACTTTTTTTTAGGACAAACTAAAACGTTTTTATTAATACGGTGAACTGCCCATAATGCCTCAGTGCCCCTGACATCTTACGTCATTACAGTGCGCCGTGCGTATGTTACTCAGTCACTTGTTATCTAGCTTCAAGCGCAACATCACAAAAATGAGCGAAGAAAGCAAAAATACACAGTCCTCCTCAAAAGCAGTGCCAGAAGAGCTTACAGCGAGACGTGGGTCAGCTTCTTTAGCCTGGAGATGCTTTGGTTTTGACAAAAAGACGAGCAACAAAAGTCGCCCATCTGTAGAATTTGTCGCATGCAGATCACCGTAAAGCAGAGCGCCACAACCAACCTCTTCCATCATCTCCGTATAACACACAAAACACAGTTTGAAGAGTATCAAAGGCTTGGTGCTGAACAAAACAGCACTGCTGCAACAAACACGGTACAAAGAAAATAACAGATACAACAGACCTTTCACAAAGAAACAGAAACATTCACAAAGAAAACACCATATGACAAAAAAAGCGAAAAGTGGAAAACGATTACAAACTCTGTAACAAGTTTTACTGCAAGGTCTATGTTGCCAGTTCAATCATTCGAGAAGGATGGGTTTCAAGAAATGTTACAGACTTTAGATCCCACATATAATCTGCCTTCAAGGAGATATTTCAGTGAAACTGCTCTACCAAAACCGTTCAAGACAAACGCTGTCCCAGAAATTGCAGAAGGTCACCTATTATGCCACGACCTCTGACCTGTGGTCCAGCAGAACCTCGGAGCCGTACTGCAGAGCAGTGTCTGTGTTATTGTGTTCCTTTTGTCTTTTTTTATCCTCATTTATATTAATATAATGTGCAAAAATGTAATATTGTGTTGTGTTCTAATGTTTACATTTTGCAAAACACAACTTTTTTTTTAAACGGTAGTCACATTGTTGTTAGTTTATTACTTTTAGAGTACTGTTTGCAAAGCACAAAGTTAATTTATTAAGTACATATATTGCAAAATGATTGCAAAATTATCGTCTGAATATCGATACCGAGATATTGATAAAAAATATTGAGCTATACATTTTTGTCAATATCGCCCACTCCTAGAAGGAAGTTGTTTCGTCATCCTGCAGAGCTCCACATTAAAACCTCAGGGAGACTTTCTGTCTGGCTGCCTGTTTCTTTCTCACATTCAGATGCCAAAAGCCTGGCATTAAACAAGATCAAATCAATTACCAGACTTTTTAGCATGTGTGTAACAGAAGCTGTTGGACTGTAAAATCCTCAGAGATAAATCGCTTTTCTAAATTCACCATCACAGCTTCGTAACAAGCCAGACATCTTCAACGCAGAAATCCCTTTTAATTGACCTCTAGACAGCAGTTCCTTGACCACAGCTGTGATTTGTCAAGAGTGGGTTCTCTGTCTCTGTTTGTGATGTTGGAGTCAGCTCTTTCACTGATGAACTTATATATTACTGGTAACACATCAACTAATTATTTCTAAGCCTGCATATTACTAGCATATTGGCATATATACTGTAAGCACTCATGTAGTCTCTGTTTTAATGGAGAAGACAAACATGAATGTGTGGAATGAAGAAAGACTGAATGAATAAAGGACAACAGATCAGATGCTATTAAAATTCAATCACTCCTCTCTCTAAAAACATCCACTGTACTATATTCATCCATTCCTTTGCACAAACAGAGTTTTTTTTTTTGTTTGTTTATGGTCATTCAGAATGTGCAAGTTTAGTTGTTCACATGGTCTGATCCAACGCTTGCTGGATGATTTCATTCATCCCTAGCCTTTCTGGACACCTAGTATCCTATCTTCATGTAACATAACAACTTTTTTAGCATAATGAGGATTTTAATGTCACAGACAGTTGAGCTAGTTTGACCAAATGGCAGATTACAGCGAGCTTTGATGAACTGTGGTTGCCTTGAGTCAGAGTATCAAATTAAAGGAAGCTGAAGCCTTGAAAGCTCGTCATGAGACTCCTGTGTTTGTTTGGTTTTTAAATGAAGAATTGGACATTGACACTGAATCTGCCTAATGATGCAGGTCTTCCTCAAGCTGGCAGTGCACCTGCTATAAGAACATTCTTTCTCATATCAGGCCAAAAGTCTTGTTTTCTTTGCTTTTCTGAAGATTTGTGACAATCATGAGCCAGAGAGAGAATATGTAACCCAAAGGGATGTTGGGAAACGCTTTGTTATAAACAAGCTTGGAGCAAACAGTCATTCACTGTACTGTGTTAACAACTTCCTCATCTGTATTCAGAGCATCTGATTTTAATTAGACTGTGTGTGTGTGTGTGTGTGCTCTTGTTTTTGTGACATATCAGGTATAATGTATAATGACATGGCTATGACACAGGTATTACAAGGAGAGGGTGACTCATGAGGACATATCCATGTCCCCATTTTTCAAAACACTTATAAATCATACAGAATGAGTTTTTTTGAGAAAGTAAAAATGCACAAAGTTTCCTGTGAGGGTTAGGGTTAGGTGTAGGGTTGGTGAAGGGACATAGAATATACAGTTTCTACAGTATAAAAACCATTACACCTATGGGATGAACACACTTTACACTAAAACAAACGTGTGTGTGTGTGTGTGTGTGTGTGTGTGTGTGTGTGTGTGTGTGTGTGTGTGTGTGTGTCGTTTACTCTTCTGCCATCGGTTCACATGCCACCCGCTGATCTGGGTTTCTGCTTCTGTTCTTTCCCAGAGTTCTCTCCTCTTACATCATGTTCTCTCACCTGCCCCTGGCTTTCATTCCATGTCATACTTACATTGTTTTTCATATTTACATGCCTTTCTAGAACATTCATGCCTGAGTTACATATAAAAAGGTTAAAGCCGTGTAATGTTTAATCCAAATTCCATAACTGATGCTGCTACCATTTCACTGTGAGGTTAATTACACTTGAGCACAATATAGCTATATACAATATCAGTTCTGAGGATCGTTTATGTAGTCATTTTATGCGAATTGTCTAGACCTAGAACCATGTAGTAAAACTATATTACTAAAACTTTCTGTAAATCTACTGTAAAAAGATACATTGCTCTGAAAAAAAAACAAACAAACTATGATTTGTAATCAATGAAATCAGAAGTGAAATCATTCTCTAGCTTGAAGTGTTTGCATCCACATATTTGTGTGGAGTATGTTTTCTACTTGGTATTTGTATTTATTTATAAAGCACTTTTCACAACTTCTGGGATCAGTTTTCTGTTATCTGAATAATAGCAGATCTGGTTTAATGTTTAAGACATTTGAATCAAACTGCAGGAAAATACATATTTACTGTGAAAACCGTTTCTGTGTGCTTTTGCATTGATGTGTGTATATCTATTGAGTTTTCTAACACCTGGTCTCTGACCCACACACCTCAGCTTAGTCCTGACTGACTCTCAGGTCAAAGGTTATTTAAGGCTGGGAATAGACCCGGTTTGACTTTATTGAGAGGTTTGCTGATTTATGGCTGCACACGAAGGTTACAGTTTAGTTGGAGTTGAGGTTAAGTCAAAGATGAATGTAAGGGTCAAAGTGTACTGGACATTGAGTCATAACCAACCATCTACATCTGCATCTCATGACCAACCATCAACACAGAAGAACATTTCATCCCAGAGAGAAGACGGCTGCGTGTGTGTTGCTTGCTTTAGCATGATGCAGTGTGTGTGTGTGTGTGTGTGTGCAGTATCGTCACTGATGAACTGTGTGCCACAGGTGAGTTACTCTGTTACAGTAATTACAAGACATCTTGGAGTACTGCACTGATGCATTATGGGGAGGTGTTGTAAGAAGCCTCTCTCTCACTGATGTATAGGCTAGTTTAGAGATGCTTCAAATGTGTGTGTGTGTGTGTGTGTGTGTGTATGAAGGGGCCTTTATCTGGTCCACAGGTGCCTCATTTGCTTTCACAGGACTTCCCGTCTCTCTCTCTCTCTCTCTCTTTCTCTCTCTCTCTCTCTCCGATCGTACCAGTTCCCTCTTGCTTTTCACTTCAGCCTTTTTTTAATCTAAACATCAGAAAAAGATATGTAAAACCAAACACTGTGATTTTCAACAGTTAGTCTTGATTTTCGTCAGTGTGGCTGTTCAAGCTGAGATTAAAACTAAACAAGGCATTTCTGTGAATCCTGTTGTTAAAAACTAGTTTTTTTTTTCTTCAGAATTTGAAAGTTGCTATGAAACTGAGATGTTTGTTACATGCATCTAAGTAAAATAGATTATCAGAAATATTTGGGTTCATGCTTGGGATGTTGATTGGATGCAGGCGGATCGGAATATGAGATTTAAGAGAAAACCTGCAAACATCATGTTTCACAGGAAGATCTAGACATGATTATGAGTTCAAAAATGAAAGGTGAAAAAATTAAACATGAGCATGAATGACACATTTACATGATCTATATCATGCAATTAGATCATTTTAATGGTTTGGGTGGCAATAAAACTTTGTAAGAAACCTGTATAATATGTCATGGGCTGATTGTCACTCAGATCTCTCAGGTGCAGAGACAATCATAAAAGACATAACAAAAAATGTGGAGTGAGATGAGCTGATATTGCAAGCAATTGTGGAACAGATGTAAATAAATGAATGTCTGTATCATTTCATCACGCTTTTATTTTGCCTCCAGGAGGGGGACAACTTCTGAGGCCCATTTTAACAACGAGCTGTGTTTGTGAATCACTAAAGTACATTTAGTTTTCTTCCCGATAGGTGAACATGTTTCAGCGTACGAGTCCTGCTGAGTGTGAATAGTGTCTGCTAGTGTAACCCGTCTCTCGTCTTCTCTCTCAGAACCCATGCGGACCCCCAAGAGTCTGAAGATCGCAGAGACGCAGGCGCGCTTCATCGCCGTGGACTGGGAGTCGCTGGGCTACAACATCACCCGCTGTCACACCTTCAACGTCACCATCTGCTACCACTACCACAAAACCAACCAGAGCAAAGCCGACTGCCTGGAGATGGACCCCAAAGCCCCCCGACACGTGGTGGGCAACCTGCCGCCCAACACCAACGTCAGCTTGAAGATGATCCTCACCAACCCTGAGGGACGCAAAGAGAGCGACGAGACCATCATCCAGACAGAGGAGGACGGTACGAGAACCACTTCCCAACCCTACTGTCCACAACAGCATAAGTCTTTCAGATAACTGTTCAAATGTAAACTACTACAATTCAGAATTCACACATTTTATTGAACAAAAAGGAATACAACAACGTCAGCTCTCATTTTATTTATTCTTCAGGGGAAACTGATTATCTTTGGCTTTTTCTGTGGCATTTCATTCTTATGGCATTTAATTCCTATTTAAAACCGAAGTTGAAGCAGTGTCACAAAATAAGAGATCGATGTGTTCAGTTCAGTGACTGGCTAGAAAGCACAGGTCTGCGTCATCAGGTCCTGAGCGTTTCCCTGCATTATTCTTGAAAATGAACTCTTTATGTCCAGTAACCGAGCTGTTGTGCATGAGATCGCATTGCAGTGGAGAATTCAAATGTTTTGGAATCATCGTTTCACCTCTGTCTAGGGCTGTGCAAAAAATTGTATGCGATTTTCATGCGCATCTCATCAGTAAAGACGCTCCTGTAATTAGAAGTATATCTCAAGCACGTGTGTCAGATCAGGGTTGCCAGGTTTTCACAACAAATCCTGCCCAGTTGCTTCTCAAAACTAGTCCAAAAGTAGCCCAATCGCGTTTCCAGGAGGTTCCCCGATAAAAATTGCTTGGCCCCATACTTCCAGTTACTCACCAAGACATTTGGACAAATCTTGTGAAAAGTCTTCCCAGAAGAGTGGAATATTTTTTAGGCGCAATTTTTTTTTCTAAACACACAAATTTATCTTTATCTGTGTGTTTAGAATGCAGAGTTAATAAAGTCCCTGTTGCTGTAATGGTCAGATGTCACAATACATTTGTTCATATAGATCTCACATCTCAGAAACACACTGGTCTGCTGAGATGTTGTAAGATCAGGTGACTGACAATATGTCCAAATAACCATGTGCGGCAATGGCCCATTTAAAAATGTTTGCAAGATTATGCTGACGGTTAAAGCCTCTCTCTCACAGAAAAACAGATCAAGACGAGTCAGGAATGTATAAATATAACTTTTTTATTCAAAAGAGGAGATGAGCGAGGCAAATGATTCAAATAAGGATAAAGGCAGGAATGTATTGAACAGTTGAACACAAGTACACCTGACAGTCATAAGTGGGTTACGCTGTGAAGATGCTGCTGTGATTTCTTGACACATCTGGGACATGCACATCACTTGCACAACTTTATGTTCTTGATGTGAATAGCATTGCAGCACAATAAAGGCCACCGTCAGCGGCTCCATGGGCTGAATGCTAGCAGAGCCAGGTTTAGGTGTGCACCGGTAACAGGAACACTATTTGTTGTTTTCATCTGCACATATATGCAAATGACTTTTGAAGCTAACGTTTTCTTGTTTTGATGAGTTGACACACTCCTACTAGTGTGCTATCACACCTGCCCCCTTCTTTTGTGTTGTGGTGATGGGCTTTTTATCCTGCAGAATGATTTATAGTGAACGCTCTTATAATGTGTGCAGTCTCACAGTTACAGAATTAATGTTGTGCCCACATTTAATATTACCTATGCAAAGAAATGCATTCTGTATGTAGGCACAATCAAGGGCGTAACTTTGGGTCTACCATTGGGGGGGATAAACTCGCAGCATATTTATTAATTAATTTATTTATTGAATAATTTTCTTGTGTAAAAGGTAACATTCTTATTTGCATAATTTAATTATGCCCCCCCCCCCCCAAAAAAAACGGGTGACTGTATTGGAGCAAACAGCAACTTAAATTACAATTCAGTGACATTGGTTCTCCCTGGCACCCTCTGGCTTTACCTCACAGGACACTGGCAACATACATCTAGCCAGCCAACTCCAGTCAACAAAACTAATCATCAGCTAACTCAGTGTTTCTCAAACTTATCCTTCCATTCCCCACTTCGGAGGTAGAAAAGGGTTCCGAGCCCAACCTGTCTCCAATCACCCCAACAAAATGTTAATAAGATTAACTGTTAAAATGTATTTTATTAACATCAGATTTTAAAAACTTAACATCAAATAACAACAATAAAAACTTTCAAACAGAGAAAGTGAAAGTGCAATTATATTATCACTTTGCATGAAATACGACTAAAGAGTAGATAAATAAAATAAATAATAATTGTGTTTGCATTTAACCTCTTATAACATCAAATTTAGAAACTGAGAAAATACAAGTGTGGACTGACGTTAACATTAGTTGTGCATTATTCATTTTGTCACTTTGCAAAAAAAATAAAATAAATAATAATAATAACTATATATATATATATATATATATATATATATATATATATATATATATATAATTTCAAATTGAACCGGAGGTGGTAAATTCCTAATAATAGTTTAACGTTACGTTTTTTTTTTTTTTTTTTGGGGGGGGGGTATTTTAATAAGATAGATACCTAAAATACGTTGCGAATACAGCTCAACCAAAGGTGTTTGAAGAACAAAACACATCCACTTGTCATGCACATATTTGGCAATCGGAATACGAGATATATCCTGCTATAGCTAACAAATTTGTGAAATTTGAATAAAAAAGGGGAAAAAGGCAGATCATCAGTCATTCAGCGCTGACAAGCAATGAATGACGCGTCTCCATGGGAACCATAAGCGATAAAACGATAAATAACGATCGCCTTGAAAAACTATTGAACTTACGCGTGAAAAGGTTAAGTAAGGCTTACATTTACATGTGTCTTTGTTTTGTTTTGAGTATATGGTCAATAAATAAAGGAATTAAATAGAGGGGCACAAAACCTGTTTGTCATGTCTCTACTCCCCACACTTTGAGAAACGCTGAGCTAATCTAACAGCTAATTTAGTTGGTCAGGATTTTTCTTTTCTTTTTCTTTCTTTTTCTTTTTTTTTTTTTTTTGGCTGGTGTCGACGAACAATGAAAAATCGTTGTCTGGCTGCCTTTTAGTGTCCTTTTCATCTTTCCATCAGCTTTCTCCAACCATTAATCCCAGCGACTGCGCAAAATAGGCTAGTGAACAAATTTGGTAGAGAAAGCCGGTTGGGTAATACCAAGTAGTCGGTGCGGTGGGTACATTAAAGATTATTTAAAATATTATCCTATCTTTTTTGCTGTCAAATTAAATTAATAAAGAAAACGAACAAAAGTATTCATTCTGAATATTTCATGTTATTTTAATTTGAATGATGTGATGATATTGAGGGGGTTATATTAGTTGGATCTGATTTTGGGGGGGGTCATGACCCCCGTAACCCCCCTGCAAATTACGTGCATGGGCACAATTTATATTTGTCATCAAAGCTAATGTCACTCATGGAAGCAGAGGTTTTTGCATCAGAGGTTTTTAGGAATCATGAGAATCATGTTTTTCACTGGTACTGTTCTCAACTTTGTCCCCATATTTGTACTATTTTTTTCTGATACTGTTATGGATATATGAATATAAATTGACTTTATCTGCAGTACAGAGCCACTTGTAAGCAAAAAAGAGCCGCTTCTTTTTGTCTTATAAAGTATCCTGTTACTGTTTCAATGTAAGAAACCACTGTAAACGGCTCAATCTGTGATCTTGAACAATTCCAGACCTTTTTACAAACCCTTCTGACCAATTGTAACCCATTTGTGAATCACTAGCTAAAAAACAGCTACAACAAAAGAAGCATGCTTGACATTATTGCTGAACAACCCAGTCTCATGGCAAATGCGTACCTCTGCAACACGGTCTCACTCCAACTCCAACTCACTGCCCCTAAACCTACCATTTGTCAATAAGACACAATTTATAACAGGCAGATACAAATACCGTCATGATTTATATATATAAAAAATAGGGGTGTAACGGTTCACAAAATTCACGGTTCGGTTCGATACGATACACTGATGTCACGGTTCGGTTCGGTTCGGTTCGGTACGTTTTAGATACAGCAAAATGCAAAAACATCTCAACTTTTCAGAATGCCGCAAGCGCACCGCGGGTCATGTGACAAGAACTAACCAATCAGCTTCATCCTTTCCCATAACAACGTTGAAAACTCAGCCAAGATGAAGGAACAGCTGATCATAGTTGTATATGGATTGCAATTTTGAAATAAATTTAGTAGCAGAGCTACTGCAAGCGATTTTTAGAGCTGCAAATCCATTTATCCTTTGCTGAAATTTCCGCGTCTCATGGAGAGAGCACGTCATTGTTGCTTAGCAAAGACAGACGCCTCATGAGCGCTTCTGCCCGAGCGCTTTGGAAAGGAGGAGAAAGACGCGCTTAGCGTTTTCCATGCGTTTTTAGGAGCGATATGTGAACGGACCCTAAGGCGCTCGCTCACTCAGCACGCGCTGAAGGCTCATTGCAAAATGTCTAATGCATTTAACAGACCAGAAATATAAGATCCTAAAATAACCAACAGGTCTGGTGTTTGGGTGCACTTTGGATTCCCTGTAAGCTATAATACTGGTGTCTAAATGCTGCAGGCATAGTTTGTTGCGTGCATGTTTCTCCTTTTTTTCGTCTTTTCCCAGATACTGACACAATAAGGTGATGTCGGCGTAAATGAGTTGACATGTTTCAAGTATTCACGCTGGTGTTTTTTTTTTTTTTTTTAAAGCAATGAAGCAACCGCGCGAAGCCCTCACTATATAGGATTTTAGAAAGAATGCAGAGCACTAGTGTAGTGTGCAAACTTACCACAGTGTGGATTTCAGAAAGTGTGCAAAGACTTCACGTGCACACTTACCATAACATGGATTTACAAATAATGTTCTAAGGAGGGGCTCTCATGTCACTCTGATCGAGCAGCTCATAGATGGAATCATGCATCTCAAACAATATGTTTGAGAGTCATCTTCTTTTTCTAGTCTGTTAAACGCATTGGCCATTTTGCAACGAGCCTTCAGCGCGTACTGAGTGAGCGAGCGCCTGACTGAGTCATAACATAACATAAACATAAGTTGGTGTTTTTTTCTTCTTCGGGAGTGTCAGGGGCGTTGCCTGTTACGTCGTTTGGGTTATTGGGCTACCTTGTTGAACGCATATCATTATATTTCTCTTTTTTTTTTCCAAATATAATTAATTAGTCCAACGAACCGTTCGGTATGCATAATGCGTACCGCGTACCGAACCGAAAGCGTCGTACCGAACGGTTCAATACGAATACGCGTATCGTTACACCCCTAATAAAAAATATATAAATAATAATAATAATTATTATTATATTCCAAGTCTTTCGGGGCAAAACAATTTATTTGTGAGAGGAATAGACACGATCGCTGTCTCAGTCCGCCGTAAATCTCTTCCTGTGTGCTGTCTCTTTGCGCAAATTAAAAAAATGGTGCCAGAAGAAGTCATTGGCTCTTGTGTGTCTTGTGACCGATTGTGTGCTATGGGAGGATCTTTGGGAGGATCTTTTTGAATGAGACCTGATGTGAGTGTGTTAACAGAGCGGGATCATTTTAAGCAATTAAAACCTTAAGTTTTACTCTCTTCTTTGCATAAAGGTATCATATGTCTTCTGAAGACTTGGAATGCAATACGACATGTTTGGAAGGCTTTTACTGCTTGTTTATGGTAAACCATTAAATTAAGACAAACAACCGAAAACAATGGAGGACCATGTGCTTCAAAAAATGTGTACCTTGGGTTTCAAAAAGCGAGGCCTATATGACAAGTTGGAGTGAGACCGTGTTGACGTCTGGGTACTTTTCTGCAACACCAGTTCCTCTTCAGGAACTCGAGCTGCGTCGAAACGCTTTGGGGAACGCGTTTAGAGTGAGCGACTCTGAATATGATATCTAATCTGTCTTATAGAAGAGTGTGACGTCACGGGCGAGGTGACGTAAGCGACCAGGAAGCTATAAAGGCACGAGCCGCACAGCTGGCTTCAGCTTCTGCGTTTTCAGCAAGCGCTCTGTGTGTGCATGTCAATCTGTCTTGTCAGTCTTATTTATTGTTGTTTGTCACTATTAGCTCCTCAAAGAGTAAGCAATAGTCAAAGAGCAAAGCTAAGACGAGACATCTGAAAGGCGAATCCAGATCGCGTTTAAGATTGTGTGTTCATCGCGAGTGAGAATACACGGTCTGTGCGCGGTCTTCCTGGGATTGAGGCACGCTGTTTCGGCTCTTGAGGGAGCCAACTGCCTGCATTGGTACAAGCCAGTGTGGACGCTTCGATCCTGGAGGACTCTCTCGAGGGGGGGAGCCTTCGCCAGCATTCCTCGCGGTGTCGGTCCTGCTTTCGCTGAGGCGGAGCGGCGCCTGCACTCGCTGGGTTCGCAGATAAGATCTGCTGGAGGGTAGGGAGACGGGCGCATCCCTATCTCCTACCTCACCCGCCAGATCTGCCCGATCTCCAGGTGCGGAAGCCAGAGTGCTGCGGTCCTTCCCCCCGAGTGACGGCCGTGACGCACCGCCTTTTTTTCTCCGAGGAGATTAAAACGGAGGGCGTCGATGAGCTGGCAGTTTCACAAACATATTATGCCTAACTGTATAACGAGCAGCATTAATGAGGAGCGCAGCTCACGCAGTCAGCTCTCGAAATAAAAAAAAAAATAAGGGGGCTGACTGTGATTCTCGCATATCTAAGGATGGGGCGAAGACGGCTCTGTCTATCGCCACCCGTATTCCCTAGATTTAGAGTTCATCTCGAGGTTCGGAAGCACACGAAGCGGTTCCTTCCCCCTCTGTGAACTCGCAGCTGCAGCTACTTATCTCCGAGGAGATTTATATTGTTTGTGTGACTAGAGGCAACGCGTGTACTACATCATTTTCAGTTTTGATGTAAATCTTACCAAATCCAGACCGTCTTTACTCATCTGATTGGTTAACTGCATTAATTCTGAGGAAATAAATTCAGTATCTGACTATGAGAAGTTAGATATGAACTATATTAACAATGCAGACCGTGTTTACTCGTCCTGACACGTTTCGGTCACGACTGCAGAGGGCGGCACCAACTGGGGTGGAGCGGCGTACACCACATTACACGGTTCCCGTCTCGCCTCAGCGCCCTCTTCTAGACCCTGCCAGTCTTCCAGGGCGCAGCGGTCCCCAGCGAGCATCATTCTCAGTATTTTCCGCCCGTGCGTGTAGCGCGGCTGAGACGCTCGCTGCTCCTGTGGGGGCCTATTACACCAGAGGTCAGTCTCGAGGGACTGATTCCCTTAGTAGATTATTTAGCAGCGTGAAAACTACTGCCAAATGTATCTAAATGGGTCCTGCACGCAGTAGAAAAAGTTACCGTATTCAATTCGGCTCTGTACCGCCGATATTTAACGGGGTCATTTCGACGATGGTCGGCCCCGGGCAGGGTCTGGTTATGGAACAGGAAGTGAAACCCTATTAGAGAAGGAGGCCATCGAGGTGGTCCCTTCTCAAGACAGGGAGTCCAGATTCTACAGCTGGTATTTTACAGTTCCAAAGAAGGATGGGGGGTTGCGTCCGATTATAGACTTGAGGGTCTTAAATCATTCAGTTATGAGATTGAAGTTCAAAATGCTCACGATCAAGCATGTTGTAGATCAGATCAGGTCCGAGGACTGGTCTGTCACAATATATCTCAAAGATGCATACTCCCACATTTCCATCCTTCCACAACACAGGAAGTTTCTGAGGTTCGCTTTCGGGGGCGAAGCCTACCAATATCGAATACTTCTCTTCGGCCTTGCACTCTCACCCCGCATGTTCACAAGATGTGTAGACGCGGCTCTGGTCCCCCTGCACATGCAGGGTATCCGCATTCTCAATCACATCAACGACTGGTTGATTTTAGCTCAGTCAAGAGCAGGTTGCGGCTCGGAATCGAGTTGTCGTTTTCGCACATATGGGGGAGCTGTGTTTGAGACTGAACGCCAATAAGAGTGTGCTTTCTCCGGTTCAGAGAACCACCTATCTAGGCGTAGTATGGGATTCGACCGCGATGCAGGCACGATTGTCCCCTGCTCGTATCAAGTCGATACGCATCTCAGTCGAGAGAGTCAAAGAAGGCCAGTCACTCACTGTCAAACAATCTCAGAGATTGTTGGGTCTGATGGCAGCTGCGTCCAACGTGATACCTCCGAGGGGCAATCTACTTCGCACTATCAAGGTCACGCGGCACTGCCTCCGTGCCTTAGACATGTGGAAGAAACCTTGGTTCTTGAAACAGGGCCCGGTGCTGGGAGCTCCTTGTCGCCGTGTAACACTAGCGACGGATGCATCCCTCACCGGCTGGGGTGCAGTCATGAGTGGCCACCCTGCCCGTGGTCTGTGGAGCGATCGCCATCTAACATGGCATATCAATTGTCTAGAAATGCTAGCAGTTTATCGTGCACTGAAGCACTTCCTCCCAGACCTGAGGGGTCACCATGTGTTGGTGCGCACCGACAACACATCGGTGGTCTCTTATATCAACCACCAGGGAGGTCTGCGTTCACGCCCTTTGTACAAGCTGGCGCACCAGATCCTGGTGTGGTCCCAGAGCAAACTCCTCTCATTAAGAGCAGTATATATTCCTGGGAAACAAAATATGGGAGCAGACATACTGTTGAGGCAGGGGCCGAGGCACGGGGAATGGAGACTTCACCCACAAATAGTGAAGCAGATATGGAGAATATTTGGCAGGGCTCAAGTAGACCTATTTGCATCTCAAGAGATGTCGCAATACCCCCTTTGGCTCTCCGTGGGAGGTACCGATCAGGACGGACCTACTCCCGCAGGCGCAGGGTACGATAATTCATCCTCGCCCGGAGTTGTGGAAGCTGTGGGTGTGGCCCCTGAGGGGGCACAACTGTTAGCAGCCGGTTTCTCAACCAAGGTTGTTGAGACCCTTCTCCAATCAAGAGCTCCCTCAACAAGGAAACTGTACGCCCTGAGGTGGAAACTCTTCACCTCATGGTGCAGAGACCACCAGTTAGACCCAGCAAACTGCCCGGTTGGTACAGTTCTGGAGTTTCTACACGCTAGGCTCTCTGCAGGGTTGACCCACTCCACGTTGAATGTCTATGTGGCGGCTATTGCGGCCTACCACGCCCTTCTCGATGGCCAGTCTCTGGGAAGACACCCCCTAGTTACACGTTCCCTTCATGGTGCGCTGAGGCTGAGACCTCCAGTACGGTCCCGTGTTCCCCCCCTGGGACTTGGGTGTGGTGTTAGAGGCTCTTTACAAATCTCCATTCAACCAATTCAAGATATCTCAGATAGACATCTGACTCTTAAAACTGCCTTTCTGTTGGCCATTACCTCTCTGAGGAGAGTAGGAGATTTACAGGCCCTCTCAGTGGCCCCTACCTATCTTGATTTTGCACCTGGCATGACCAAAGTGTTCATATACCCTCAAGCGGGATATGTTCCTAAGGTGCCCTCTATCACACCACAACCTGTAGTGCTGCAGGCCTTCTGTCCTACTCCCTTTCGGGAGCCCGACCAAGAGAAGCTAAATTGTGTGTGTCCAGCTCGAGCGCTGGATGCATACGCCCACAGAGCTGCCCTGTGGAGAAAAATGGACCAATTGCTTGCATGCTGCGGTCCCCCCAAGAGGGGTTTCCCTGCTTCTAAGCAGACTATTAGTCGTTGGATAGTTGAGACTATCAACGCCACTCTGAGCCCTCTGGTCGTCCCCCGCTGTCGGGAGCCAAGGCTCACTCTACATGGGGTATGGCGGCCTCCAAGGCCTTTCTAGCAGGTGCGTCCATGCTGGACATCTGCAATGCTACGGGGTTTCCACGCCTTCTATGGCTTAGTTTGGTAGCCCGGCAGCGTTGGTACTCGTTCCCCAAAGCGTTTCGACGCAGCTCGAGTTCCTGAAGAGGGAACGAGATGCTGCGTCTCGATGCCATACCCCCGGCACCCCTGCCGGCGCTTGCTGGTACTCGAAGCTGAAGCCAGCTGTGCGGCTCGTGCCTTTATAGCTTCCTGGTCACTTACGTCACCTCGCCCATGATGTCACACTCTTCTATAAGACAGATTAGATATCATATTCAGAGTCGCTCATGCTAAATGCGTTCCCCAAAGCGTTTCGACGCAGCGTCTCGTTCCCTCGAGGAACTAGGGTTACATACGTAACCTAGAGACGTTTTACGTACCTTATTGATCGTTTCACAGCAGTTTTAAAGAGAAATGTCCACTGAGTGGCGCTAAATCACAGGTTCAATACGTGAATCCTAGCATGTTTTTATTACGTTTATCTAGGTATGTATTGCTTGGTTTTTATTACGTTGCTTCTGGTACGTATTGCGGTGGTTCAGAATTCAAATATCCAGGGACTGTCGCTAAAAGTTAATGCTCTATCGTGTTGGAAATATGTCCTACACCAAACCCAACCCTAAATATAACCGATAGTGTTAACAACTGTAAAACTGGTATAAAAGCGCTTTAATGCAACTGTGGAGTTTTACTGCCTCTAGTGTTCATTTCTTTTGGAATCAGTGATATATATTTATTGGTACGTATTGTGCATCTTGTGAAAAAGTGCCCCCAGGTACGAATTTGCCATGAGACCTGGGTGTTGCTGAAATATCATCCGGGTTTGTATACAGTAATGTTCATCGTCAGATAAAAGCATGTTTTTCAGTAATGTCTTATTGGAGCACCGCTCATGCGCCAGTGAAAAGGGTCTAGTGACGCCTCCGTTGCTACACATCAGCCTCATTTTGCCCATAAGTCCCTCTGTTCATATACTGGTATCAACACTGGTCATCATAAACACATATCAGTTTCTAGCTTAAAAATCCAATAAGTCTTAAATAAGACACTCAAGCGTCCAATGTTATCCTCTTGTTGAAGCCAGTTCTGCTTGCTTTTAGTGCTGGTTGAGTGTTCATTTCTCTCGTCGTGTGTGTGTGTGTGCGTGTGTGCATGTGTGTCTGTGCTGTAGTGCCCAGTCCAGTTCCCAGGGAGTTTGTGAGAGCGACTCCATCAGAGGATAAAATCTCACTGCAGTGGAAAGAGCCTCTGGAGCCCAACGGCATTATAACCCTGTATGAGGTAATGCTGCCAGTGTCTTATTCCAATCCTACTGTGTTTGTGTGCAAACCTGAAGGCTTATGTATCAAAAGCACACACTCTCTTGCATCTCTGTATTTTATAATGAACTGTCTCTATATATATAATAGATTTGTTTCAGCAGTGCTGTCTTCTGTTCTGCTGTCTCTAGATCAGCTACAGTAGCGTGCATTCGTTCGACCCGTCAGTGCCGCTGTTGCGTCCGCCTGTTCTGGTGTCTTTACCAAGGAACACGTCACGTCACAACTTTACACAGCTGCATTCTGGAACCACCTACCAGTTCCTGATCCGGGCCAGTACCAGCAAGGGATACGGACCCCCAACCACACTCAACGTCACCACCAACATATCAGGTGTGCATGATCAAATCTGATCCCATTAGTGCTGTGTCAAGATCTCATATATCGCTTACACAATATTTATGTGGAAACCAAGATACAGTTTAAAAACAAGGTACTGTTTTTTGTTAGTATGTTTTTAAATTGCGATCTTAAATTATAGGCTGCATTCAGCACAGTGAGCTGAAATGGATGTCAGAGCATGCTTCTTTGTTTTGCTAATGAGCGATGAGGAGCGTAACCTCATCGCCTGGGCCTCTGGCTTTTCACTCTACTGCTCTGAGATGTAATACATACATGATCAGGGGAAATACGCGTTTAGAGCTTTTCAGAAATCCATCACTATAGATTTGTTGAGAGCGAGAGAAGTGTAGGTGTAGAAAACAAATCATACATGGCACAGGAAAGCAAAAAAAAGGCTTTAGAGAAAGAAGAGGAAGACAAATCGACATAAGTATTGCTTCTACACAGAAGCGTAGAAGGGAGGGGGTCTGTGTTCAGAGTAGAAAAAAAAAGTGCTAAAATGACAAAAACTAGAAATGAAGTAAAAACACATCAGGGTTAACTACACCTACAAATAATTAATGACACAAGCACATGCCAAAATGCCTAAAACTAAAGTGAAAGTGAAATATATAAAAAAGCTAATTTCAAATATTAATAAATACTATAATAGTATATAAATAATTCTAATATAAAATAAGTTGTCACTCATGTCCTAGCAGATGCTAAACACTGCTGTTACTGCATTTGCTCGTTTTATAGTGTATAGATGCTTTGTTACGAGCATTTTATGATTCTCATTGTTTCTGTGCAGACTTGTTTTACTGAAGGCTAGCTGACTTTAGCTCAGCTACTTTACCGTAGATTGTGAATACTCAAAGCTTCCTCCACACATGATGTAATTGAGGGAAAAATGGTGACCCTTTCACTCTTTCTCTGTGTGTGTAGCACCTACTCTAGAGGAGTACGATGGGTCGGAGGCGTCCCTGAACGAGACGGCCACTACCATCACCGTCCTGCTGAAACCTGCCCAGGCTAAAGGAGCTCCCATCAGGTGTGTGTTTGTGCCTCCTCGGTCACCTCATATCCTCCATCTCAGACTTCCTGTTGCTGCTGTAGTGAGCCGCTGGTGACATTACTGCTCCCATATTCACTTCCTGTGATTCTCTGCTCATAAACTCTCCACTTCTGTCTCTGTCTTTTTCATCTGTTCAATATTCCTTTCGACGCTTGCACAAAGATCCCTATTTGATCTGAGCCATGCCTGACTCTTCCTCCTCCTCCTCCTCCTCTCTCTGTTTGACTGGTTTGAGGCTCTGTGTCACAGCTGGGCTTCAGAACAGTCTTTCAGTAATTTAGCTGACATTGTGTCAGACTCATTCCTGCAGCCACACTCAGATGGAGGAAGAGAGACTTATTTAATTATTGTTTAAATACAGAGAAGTAAGGACAGTGCAGAAAAACAGGGATGTGACGCACATGAGCGTTTTCCTGGAGATATACTAATCAGGATGATTTCTACAGTTTTTCAAGATTTTTTCTTGGAAAATTGAGGCCTGTTGCTTAAATGTGTTAATTTGGTGTGATTAACTGATCAAATAATTAAGGCATTTAATGCATCCGCCCCGTCCATTGATGATGAACATGATGCAGAACAACAGCTGACTACACGAGGAAGTCTAATAGAATGCAGTTATATGAGGGCAAAAAAATGACCTTTTATTGTTTTAGTCTTATATTTATATCATATGATATAGTTTAGATATACCAGACAACCATTGCTGTTTTGTCTTTTTTTTTGAGATGCCCGAATGATTGCAAATGTGATACTGATGTTATACAAGTTTAATATAATATTAACAAGAAGTTAATATTGTGTTAAATATTAGACACAATGTTGTCAGAAAATGCCTGTTTTTGCCTAAATAATAAAGTCACAGCAGAACTGTGTGTGTGTAAGCAAAAGACACCGGTGATTTGTTTGATACAAATATATAACTCTGTAATACAAATAAAGACAATGATTCAGTGATTTATTGTTAAAGACAGTCACATGAATCAATGTTTGAACAAATCGGTTAAATGAGTGATTCAGTGACTCTTTAATTAAGACAGTGACTTGCTGCCACCTACTGGTGGTTTTAATTTCATATTTAGGGTATAATTATATATAAATATATTATTTAGATGAAGCTTCTGAAAATTGCACAGCCCCATTGCAGTATAATTTGTAAAATGTAGTACATTCTATAGTGAATCAAAATATTTCTTTCCAAATCTACTTTTATGTCCATTCAGAGCTTTTCTCAGCTTTACACAATATTTTTGGGTGTAATTCCTCAGCCCAAACTGATGTGTATTCATTTGACTAACATCGTCATCGGCACACCATGGTGTTTAGTGAGCGGTGAGCACATACGTGTGTGTGTGTGTAGACGCTCTCATAGGAAGCGCATGGATGGGGGGGGGGGATTGTGTCCTCCAGACTCCAGTAAGAGCCGGAATGAATGAAACACCTTTGACTAGAGCTTAGATGGATTAAAGGTGAATATCCCAGCTCCCACTGCGAAGTATCATCCCAAATGTATTATTTTGTGTGAAGACAATGATGGCATTATGATTTTGTGAGCGTGATTATGTGAGAGAGAGGAGCGTTGACTCGGGTCATGTTCTGTCTGTCATCACCAGCGCCTATCAGATCGTCGTGAGGGAGATCACCCCGCACCGTGCACGGCGGGAGGCCAGCGGCGGGGAGTGTTACCGTGAGCCGGTGTCCTATCAGACCGCGGCCAGCGCTGGGCTGCCGTATTACTTCGCTGCAGAGCTTCCTCCCAGGAATCTCCCAGAACCGCTGCCGTTTACTGTGGGAGACAACAAGACGTACCACGGCTACTGGAACGCCCCGCTCGCCCCCCGCAAAAACTACAACATCTACTTCCAGGCGGTCAGCAGCGTGGAGAAGGTCAGCAGACGACAGTAAACAAACACACAGTGACTAAGAGAGTGTGACAGGACTGTCCTTGAGCTGTTCAGGCCCTTTCACTGGAGCATCGTGCGTTCTGTTGCAATACATGTGATGCTTTGACTGTTAAACAGATCACAAGGTCAATCACACCTCTGTCAAAGAGCGAAAAATAAATTAAAAAAAGAAAATATAGCCTTCCAGTGTTTTGACCTTTCACAGCTCAGAGTCTTTCAAACTTGCATTGAAATGTTTTCACATGTTTATGTGCTTCTGCTCTACGATTAATAGAGTTTTGAGAATTAACTGTAAATTGTTCTTGTTCTTGTTTCAGGAGAGTAAAACGCAGTGTCTGAAACTGGCTTTTAAAGGTGAGCGCTTCGAGTTTCCAGCATGCATCTCCTGCACTTCTTCTATCTCTCTCTGTCTCTGATGATATGATGTAAGAGCAGCTTCAGTTCTGCTGGGGACTGGACATTAGATGGACTGCATGTGTTTGTGTATATAAATCAGTCTGGAATGTGTAGATAGTTTGAAAATTAAATTGATTGATTATGAATTAGATCATAGTTCAAGAACTGTATTGACATTTCAGCCATACACATGCATACAGAGGAACTAAATGTTGTTTCAGCAGGTCTATAGCTTAACAAAAGACTCGAATGACTGTAGAGCTCAAGTATACTGCAAAAATGATAGTTATAAAAATATCAATTAGTGGTAATGTGCTGATACAGAAGTGGTAATATTATAATAACTCTATTTTGGAACTGATTGTCGAGAGCTGAAAGTAGTAGTGCTCAGTCCTGTGAGAAACAGAGTGATAACTTTGAAGATACAGCTAATGAACTAAAGGAATAATACATATCCACAGTACCAGGAGGCTGAAGAGCTTGACATGACTCCGTCCGTGTGACGTGATGCTGGGATGCCGCTTGGGCTCAAAAGTACAAGTTTGAAACTAGAGAAGAGACAACAGTGTAAAGTAATGTTAAGACACAGCTGTCATACCGTATCTCAGGACCACATTTCTAATAATATTTCTATGTACTTTTAAAATAAATGTGGTTGAAGTTTCATCATTCATAGTTTTATACGTCTGCTTCAGGATTGTACTCACAGAGTTAGTGTTATCAGGTCAAGCATTGTGTTTTCTGTTCCTTAATATCACAACCCAGAAGTTATCTTGTAAATTTTTACATGGCATTTTGTCACGCTAGATGTCAGATAGTTTTGTTGTTGTTGTTGTTTTCTGCATGGAGAGATGTGTGTGTGTGTGTGTGTGTGTGTGTATTGTCAGTGTGCTGTTGTGGTAATGACAGATCCTTCGGCCATGTCTCGTCTGAGTTATTGCGCATTATTTCCTCCTCTGGCTCTTCATTAATTGTTTTTCCAGCAGGAAATCGAATGATAAAAGTCTGCCTGTGGCTCAGAGCACTCCCAGAACGGATTAGATATAGCCCACGTCATGTGTTGTTTAGCAACAAAAATACATTTTTGTTTTTAAGCATGGAATTTTATCTCCAAAATGGACGTAATCCAATTTCCATTGAATTGCTGCTAGTGTCTTTCTTTCAGATCAGACTCATAAGAGCCGACAGAAACAGAAGTATTCAGGCAGGGGGCAGAATGTGTTGTCTGAACCAATCCAGGCCTGCTTCTAAAACCACACAGCGCCGCCGATTAATCACCTCTTAACTCAAGTGTCAAAAATGACTGCCAGTTAGGTTACAGTCTTTGCTTTTCCATCATGTGGGTGAGAGGGACTGGGTTATAGATTGCATTTATACACAGGGATTTTTTTGTCTTATTTTTTTAAATAACCAGTCAAATATATTATTTAACATCACTAAATACATCTCTTTCTACAGGTTAAATCAGGTAGAAATAGCTCTTTAAGGTAACCACTGCAAGATGTTTATAATAGAATAACCCTCAAAAACAGTACATGAACATAATGATCCAGCAGAAATCCATTAAATATTGACATAGAATAGTGAAATCATTTTACAAACTGTGTGTACATATGACATGCTGTAACAGATCGATACAGGTGGATCTGGGGGAGGTGGAGGGCTTCTGGGACTTTCAAGACTTGCTTAAACCAAACTATTTAAAAGTTAAGCAGCAAGCTCATTGGTGCAGCAGAGGCCAATCAGCTTGTGCCGTGCTGTGATGATGTCACTGTCTGCAGATTGCATTAAGATCATATGTATACAGAACTTTAAACTGTTACATCAAAGTCAGATTGTGATGCGTCAGAAATAATCATTTTCTAACTACATGTATGCACAGTTGTAGCAATATTACTAATATATATATATATCTAAGATTATTTCTCTATTCTAATATAGCTGAATGTTTAATGCCTAGAGTTGAAGACCTATGATTTAATGGATTTCCAGAAACTCTTTTATTTTGCTTCACTCAACGGTACTTTTAGAAATCAATTCAGATGTTTTGAGTTTCCGAGTAATAATGTAATTAAAATAACATTTATAGGTAACACTTTATAATAACTGCACACTATTAATCATTAATTAAGCATTAGTAAACAGATAATTCATAATTTATAAAGCATTAATAGACAATAATAAGCAGTTTATAAATACAGATATAAATGCTTTATTCTTGATTTAAAAGCATATCTATAATGTGTTTAATAATTGTATTTTCATACTTTATTCATGATCAATTTATCATTTCTCAATGAAGTATAGCATTATTTACAAACCAGTTATTTAGGAGTTGCCAGTGATTCATTAGATCACAAGAAATGTAGTAAATTCAGGTAGTTATAAAGCATTTAGTAGTGGTCAGTTAACTATTTATGTGAGCTCATCTAAAGTGAGGATTATTTATGCCTTGTAAAGCATTTATAAAGGATATTTAAAGGCTCAGTTATCTTCTAAACAAAAAACAGAAACAAACACAACACAGTGATACAGAACATAGAAATATTTATAAGCCTTTAAATGTCATTTGTAAAAGCTTTACAAGGCATAAATAGTCCTCACTTTAGATGAGCGCACAAAAATAGTTAACTAACAACTACATATGTCTTATAACTACCTGAATTAACCCTGAATTACAGTAGAAATACATGTTAATAAACCATTTATTAACACTATAAGTAACTATTACTATATGTCTGAATAAAAAGATGAATGCACATTTAAATAGTTTATTAATCAGTTACTTACAATTTCTAAGTGATCTTATGAACCACTATGCTATATTAATTTAGAAATGATAAATTGATCATTAATAAAGTATGAAAAAACAATTATTAAATACATTATAGATATGCTTTTAAATCAGGTATAAATCATTTATATCTGTATTTATAAACTTTGGTGATGAAGGAGCAGTGCATTAGGGCAGCAGTGATCTGCGTCTTGGTCGTTTCACCCCAGGCTGCTCTCTCGCCCAAATGTGCTGTAAAGAACAGAGAGGCCGTGTGATGGGGGCTTGGCTTTTGTTTGAGTGTTATTGTTGGGTAGAAAGAGTCTGTCCCCCAGATCCAGAGGCAGGAGAGTACAGCTGATGGCTTTATTTAAGAGCCCGTGTCAGCGGGTCATTGCCTTATCACTCTTAAAAGCTTATAGTAGAGCTTCAGGACATACCGGAGATCCATTTACTCCTGCCGCCCAGACAGATCGCACAATGTGGCATTTACAGGCAAAGCCATGAGTGAAGTCAGCATCCAGACCGCCATAAATGTCATCCGCACCGAGCTGGAGTTCAGCAGTGCTTCGGATCAATACGTGTAGATGCTGTAATGATAGTTTTACTGTTAGAACGGTGTGCAAGAAGTATTTCAGTCGGCAGTGATGTGTTTCTGACAGGGTTACAGCCCCGAAGCACCACTGCGGTACACTTACACTGGAGCAGACGTGAGTAATACTGCTTGTGCTACTGCTGTGTAAACTTAATATACAAACACAAAATAATTCAGTCACATTTAACTTTATATAAGTAATAATCGCAGAATAACGCAGACAGGGTGAGACACGGAGGGGTTGTTCTGCAGTAACGACCGGCTAGAAGTAGATAATCGCTCTTATTACATGGCTAGGGCAGGGTCACTATAGAGTCATGTATTCCACAGAGCCGTGCAATAAAAACACATCACATTTGAAACATTACAGATCTACAGCTGCTTCCTTTTCCGTGCCATTTGGGAAGGAATAGAAAATAGTTGAAAGCACCCTCTTGTTCTCCTTTTGATTGACAGGAAATAATCAACCCTGGTCACTGGCAGAAAATTGATTTTATTGGCTGATGCCAATTATTGGCCAATACACCGGTGCACCCCTGATAATTACACATTTAAAATATATTAACTTCAAAAGTATCAAATAATAGACTAATGTTTAAATCATCATTTAAATGTGCTAAAGTATGTTAGTCAACACATCAAAATAAGTGCATGAGGAAAGATTGCAAACATGGGTTAAAATGTAGTAGAAAGTGAAATTGATAATTTTACATTAATACAAAGTAAAAGTCATAAAAGCGTCATTAAGTGGTCTATTATTTCAATAATACTGTATGGTCTGTATGTAAAGTTTTTAAAAAAGAAAAAAAAAATCCCTCAAGATTTGAGGTACACATCCAGTTCAATTAAACACACTTCTTTTTCACAAGGGAACCCCAATCAGTTTGTATTTTAAACCACCATAGACAGACACAGCCATTCACGCAGAATTCCCTTAAAATCTGTTCTCCACTGCAGTGTGTTTAACAGGCCTGGAGAATACACTGTATAGTCCCAGAGGTTTTACACTCGGTTCTTTAGGCTGTGCTCAGAGGCAGCGTCTTCTCTTTCAACTGTTTGATGCTTTTATTTTTAGAGCAGACGCATTTGTGTGTTCTGTTGGTGCCAGGTAATAATATCAGCGTTCAACAATGGAATGATACTGTGCTTGTCTGCCAATGTTTGGAGAAACATATCCGACAGTCATTTTCAGCCCATTCTGTTATGCTTTGGCAGCGAGAGAAAGACATCACACAGCAGACTGATGGCATCTAGGCTTGTGTAAACCAGCAACAAATAAAGCTAATGTTGTGGTCAGAAGACTTCCGGCATGTCTCCTGGAACAGGATCTTGTAGAAACGGTTGAAACAGGTGCATTCATGGCATTCATGTTGATGGCCTTGGCTTTGTGGCTACTATTTTGGCTTCCTAATAGGAAAATAAAATAATACTAGTGATTGGTCATATTTTGAGTTTGAGCTTGCATTGGAGCATGTGCACTGACTGCTAAGCCATGGCTCCAGATAAACACTTATATGAGGGAACTTGACATTTAAAAGATTTGCTGTTTCTCTTCAGGGGCCACAGAGGAGCCGGAGGTGATTCCAGACCCGGCCAAACAGACCGACCAAGTGGTGAAAATTGCTGGCATCAGTGCAGCCGTGCTGGTCTTCATCCTCCTGGTGCTCGTGGCCATCCTGCTGGTGAAGAAGAGGTAAGGCTCTGTGAATGTGTGGCGTTACAGTAGGCTTGTGTTGGCATCCTCCTTCCACTGCCATCTCATCACATCATCAGCCGCAGGGGCCCTACACACCGCCCCGGGGTCTTCTAGTGTATCAGGACGAAATCTCAATTAAAGCCATTACAAGAGAATCAGATGCACACATGTACAACTTCTTGTCCTGGAATCGTGTTATCCTCCTAACAGATGCCTTCAATTAATTATTTAGCCCATTTGCAAACCTTTTTTTAATATAGTGATGTGAACATTTTATTGTATCTGGTGGTGTTTTATAAATTTGATGCATAATTTATGCCTTAAGTACACACACATTCAAATACACACAGCCGTTCAAAAGTTTGGGGTTGGTATGATTTTTGAATGTCTTTGAAAGAAGTGTCTTCTGTAATATTATAACAGTTTAAACGTTTAATTTAGTCCTGTGATGCTCTGCTGTATTTTCAGCATCATTCCTCCAGTCTTCAGTGTCACATGATCTTCAGAAATCAGAATAATATGATGATTTCCTGCTCAAGAAACATGAAGATTATTATCAATGTTGAACACAGTTGTGCTGCTCAATATTTCTGTGGAAACTGTGATGCACTTTATTTTTCTTTGAGGAATAGAACGATCAAAAGAACAGCATTTGTTTGAAAATTGTTTTAATATTATAAATATAATATTATAAACACTTGCTGAATCAAAGTATTCACTGTTTTCAGAAAGAAAGAAAAACATCTTACAGACCCCAAACTTTTAAACATGATGCTGGAACCGTTTGATTTCCAGAGAATTCATGAACTCGTTCATGTGAAAAGGCTGAATACACTGCATTTGGATAAAAAAGTCAATGTCACGGAAGCTTTATTTTCCACGTCTGCCTAAAAACATTATTAATAAATATAGTGTGCACATTATTATTATTATTATTATTATTATTATTATTATTATTATTATTATTATTATTATTATTATTGTTTATATGTGCTGGCTCATATATTTGTGGTCAGATTATTAGTAATAGTAGTCATTTGTCTATTATTATGCAGTTATTGATTGATTCAGGCATTATTCTGCTGAAAGATGAATGAAAGTGTTATAGTGTAGCACTGCAGAGTGTGTCTGTGAAGTGAAGATTCACACCAGGACACACACCAGAGGATATTTGATGATAGTGAGCTGAAGGAGTGTGTGAAGCAGCACAAGCTGTTGAGTTCAGATGAGCACGTCCTCTCTCTTCTGTCTGATGGCTCCATCATGTGGTGTTTTCTTCAACAGCAGGCTCCCATTCAGAACAGAACAGAACAGGCTGGAAACATTAGCTGGGATCATTTGCAAAAGCTCTTTTTTATAATTTAATTTGACTAAATGTTTTCTCTCATAGGACTCACATTTGGATTTTTTTTTTTTATATATAAAATAGAGAGTTTAATGCAAGAAAGCTCATTGTGCTCCTTCACAAACAGTGCAGATCCAGAGCAAATCAAACTCTAACCCTAAGCTAGCTGTGTTTTTTATTTGTATTGTTTCTCTATGAATGGGCTTCAGATCCCAGTAAAGCACCCTTGGCCAACATCATTCGACTGATTCTTCATCCACACTTCATTCATTCTGTGCAGTAGTACTCAGAAGGTGCAGGAAGTCGTCCTTCATTCATAGATCAGGGCATGTTAAACTGACAGCTGTTACTGTGGACACAGAATGCTTCTGGCTGGTCCTGCTTTTGTAGAAATACCATATCTGTCTCCCATGATTGCTTTATGACACAAGCAGAATGCCTGATATGAGCTAGTCTTACTGAGATAAAGTGAGTCTCATGTGATTTTTTAGTTTTACTAACCAAACTTTATTTAGGTGGAGTGTACTGCACCGTTAAACACATTTGAACACACAGATGTGGGACCTTTGGTTTGTGGCGCCTTCACTTGTGTGGGTTTCGCTAACCTGTTAAAAAGGGTTAATATGTGCGTATTATACTGAACCTCGACACAGCAATGAATAGAAACGGCTCATTTCTAACAGAGCAATGTATTAGCAATGTTTTCCGCTCAAACTGAAGATACTGCATCTTTAAAACACTGCTCATTGACGCTGATCATTTTTTGCAGGAAGTCAGCAGCTGACCGATTTGATTTGCAGCATTTTTTTTTTTTTGTGCTCTATATATGTATTTTTTTTTTCTTTTCTTTAAAAATGGCTTTTTTAATATATTTAAATCATCTGTGCTATAAGATTTATTGCTGATTTATCAAGTCAGAGCGCCCCTAATGCATGATGAAAATGAAGAGCCAGAATTTGAGCATGCTCTGATTGCGTTTTGTTTCTTTTCCTTCTAACAGACGACTTTCAGTTAAATAGTGTTTCTAATTGCACGCAAATGTCCGAGCCATGCATGTTTTAATGAGGGCAGCAGAGACCAGGCTCAAAGCTTCTTGATTGTTGGCACGGTTGATTCCCACATTGCTCTCACCAGTATCTCTTCATCTGTTTGTGCTGTTTCTCATTCGCTCGCCAGGAGGAGCTACTATTCGTACTCATATTACCTGTAAGTAACAGAGACGCTCAGACCAAAGCAAAAGTAAAACGTGACTTACATGCAGGGCTCTCTGCTCTCTGTCTATGGTTAGTCTTTTAAAGATGCAGTATCCTTTTTTCAAGCGAAAACACAAATCGCTTTGACCAATCACGTTCCTTTGCATTCTAGTAGGACATGCTCGGCGACGGTCGCATCCAAGCGGTGTTATTTGAAAAAAGAATGCTGCACTTGTGTCTGTTATCCGTCTGATGTTGTTGTTTTTTGGGTGGTGTGTGTGTGTGTGTGTGTGTGGGATAGTTACTCACCGTGTCTCCGTCCACCTCTCATCCTCACACACTCATCTGTTCATCGTTTGGTGAAGCGGGTGTCCTCGGTTGGCCTTTAGTCTGCGGCTCAATCTAGCAGGCGACTCGAGCGCTGCTTTGATGGCTTTCAAGAGTTCCTTTGACATCTCTACACAACCTCGGTCAGATATCAAGAGGTTCCGGCTCTCTTCTGTTCTTGTGGAAAGAGCATAGAAATCTTACAACAAATAGAAAACGCTTAAATCATTAGCATTACAGATCCGCATTCACAGCTCCACATTGCATTTCACCACATAACATCTCACTAATACCATGTTAACATGTCAAAAATAAAACCATGAAAAGTGAATGCATTAAGGGCATTATTTTTTGCAGTGTTAATGTTGTTGGCACATACAACACAGCATACAAAAGCTCTTTTTACAAATTAGTCTATGCAAAAAAAAAAAAAAAAAAAAAAAAACATAACTTTTTTTTGACAGTAAAGTAGCTCTTCTGACAGTAAAACGTGTTCGGCTCAAATTGCAGTTTGAACAGCCATGGTTTTATTTCTCTGAATCACATCCACTAATTAGCAAGTATTTCCTAAAAGTTTCTTCGAAGTTGTCCTTTACCGTGGAACTAAAGCTTTCCAATCGGCTCATCCCTTCTTCTCTCTCCTGTCTGGTGTTTATTCCTATGTGTGTGTTTGGGTGGGCTGAAGGGTGCAGTGATGGACCGTTAATGATTCTGTCTTTAATTGGCTTCTCAGGAAGCTGGCCAAGAAGCGCAAGGACGCCATCGGAAACACCCGTCAGGAGATGACGCACATGGTCAACTCTATGGATCGCAGTTATGCAGACCAGAGCACCCTGCACGCTGAGGAGCCCACGTCCGTCACCTTCATGGACTCGCACAACTTCAGCAGCCGCTGTGAGTATGTCCTCCAGAACGCCTCCACAGCTCAGAGTCAAGTATAGACTGGGCTTGACTTTTGACAACATGCGACATTGTAGAATCACATCGAGCTTGTCTGAGGATTTAGAAACTTCCACTTGATATGTGTAGGAGAAGATTGTAAAACCCAGAACAAACACAAAGCCGAAAGCGGCCCACATGAAGAGAGTGATGCGTGTTTAGGCACTAGCATGTAATGATAAGTTACAAAAATAAAAGATAAAATGCCTCTGCGCTTCACATGATTAATATTGAGCTAATATTGTGTGATCGTGTAAAACACCCCCACAGCGTTTCTATTGAACTGTGAGGAAACTCTCAAGTGCAGAAGCAGCAGTAAGACTCCTGCACTGATCTCAGTTTCTGAACATCCTCAGCTCTTCAGTCTTTGTTTCTGATAACTCTGCGTGTTTCTCTGCAGTGCCTAATGACCCTCTCGTGCCGACAGCTGTATTAGGTGAGGATTGAGTGTGTGGTGTGTCCGTGTCTGGATCAGTGGAGTCTCCACAGAGCAATTCAGTTCAACCTGTGTTACGGCTCAAAGACAAAATGAAATATATTTGACTTGCTTTTTGTATGTCAACGGGTCTAACTGTCTTACATTAAATCAGTGCATGTTAAAAGGGATGCACGATATTGTCAGACCAATATCCGAATCGGCCGATAATGTCTTTAAATGTAAAAACCACCAGTTCTCTTTGAAAAATTATGCCGATATGTCTTGCCGAAAAGAGGAATACATTAAATCACATGCACTCAGCTATAGCTAGTGATTAGATCATGTCAGAATTGTGGCTCATACTTGAAGCATAGTTTTGTCTGAATGATCAGATTCACTGTTTTGGATTGCTGCGTTTAAACTGAGAATGCACGTACAGCATGGCGCTTTCGGTGTATGAGGAGTTTTACTTCTGTAGGGGGCGCTGTTGGCCTGCTTCTAATAAAATAAAAGCAAATTACACACATAATATTTAGACTGTTTATCAAATAAAGAAGTAATTGATGCCCTAAAATCATGAGTATGTTAAAGGGCAGAAGCTCACATGAACAAAAATAGATGTGTAGTATGTTATATTTTTAAACAAATGATGAACTCTAGATGATTTTCAGAATTTTTACAACTCTTTTGCTTCAGGCCATGTTAATGTTAAATCATAAAATAACATTTTAAGGTCACCACTGCATCTTTCTGAAAAAAAAAAGCAGTGATTAATATCTAGTTTATTTATAGTTATTTTCAAATCTTCAATGTACTGTCCTTATAAAATAACTTTATTATTATTTATTTAATTCTTGTTAAAAAAATGAACCAAAATTTTAAATAATTATATATAGGTATCAGCAATCAGTCATAATTAGTTGAAAATTATCGACATATTGGATATTGGCAAAATCCAGTGTTGTGCATCCCTACATGTTACAGTTAAAAAAAAAGAAGAAATCTGTAATATTTCGTCAAAATGTGTTCACTTCTTTACCACCCATAACAAAGGAGGTGTGTGCAAGGAAATAATAATAACCAACATTATCATAGACCAATCTAATAAAATCACAATTATTAAAATCAAGCCCTGTCCTACGTAATTAATACGTTACACTACAGAAGCACAGTTTCATGTTGTCTTTGATTCTTCCATATTTCCAGTCAAACTCTTCTCCTAAGTTCAAGTCATGAGTTTGATTCTGGTTGAGTTTTCCTTCAAAAGAGAACTGAATTGAGCTGAGTGCTCCTGCTGCACATATAGACCTTCATTACCCAGCATGCATCACTCATGCAGCCCCCACCATGTTCCTGTTGTGTTACTGTCAGACACATCTAAAGCATGCAGCGCAGGGAGTCAGTAGGAATGCATCGAGAGCTGCTGTGATACAAATAGTGATGACTAGCTGCAGTGAAAGCACAGTCATCACTCACCTAAAGCTAGAAGACTGCACTTCTGCTACTGTGGACACACATTTGCTCAATGAGGACATGCAGTTTTTTTATTTTTTTTTATTTTATCATTATTATTGTTTTTATATATAACGCCAATCTTAATAACTACAGATGAACCCAAACTCTACTCTTAAAACAAAACTGTGTATGTCCCTAAGGAGAGATTGTGTAAGATTTAGAGCACTTGAGGACTTTGTCATTTTACTCATCTAAAGTAAACACACACAAACTCTATATTCCATCGTTTCTTTTCTGGTGGGTTGTGAGTCAAAAAAAGAGTTGCATGTCTGACAGGTCACAGGCAGCAGAGGGAAAAAAAGTGCACTTTGTAATAGTCAAATCATTTTTTATTGTTTTTAATTGCTTGTAATATTAACTTTTTTGTTTGTTTGTTTTGATTTAAAGTACATTTGAAATCATGTTTTAAATTGTTGTATCATTTGTTGTGCTTTAAAGAAGTACACTTCTGATGTGTTGACTACCAGACTAAAGCACATTTAAAGATCTTGATTAGAATTACAGTGTTATTTTATGTTACATTTAAAGTTAATATATTAAAAAAGACATTTTAAAATGTTAAATATACTAACTTAATCGTCACAAAAAAATACAAATGACATACACATTTCAATAAAAATTTCATTAGAATATTTTTTAGTGTGTCATAAATATTTTTCAGTAAATTCAGCGGTGACATTTTAACCAGATTTCAAAGACAACAGAAGATATGAAATTACAAATAAAGATGTACTGAGGTCCTGCTAAATGTGTCAAAAACAACTAATTACATTCAATATACATTTAAACAATAGTGTTTTCATTTAATTTAAATTTAAATGCAATTAAGCGTCTGAAAACATTACAGTACTTTCAGTTTGCATTTACTCTATATTATTTTTAACGTATATTATTTCCATAATAAGTGCAGTAATCTTTTTAAAGGTATGCTAAAGTGTACTTCTTTTTCACAAGGGATTTTTAATAATTTATCATTAAAAGATTCACGTTAAATAAACAGTTTAAATCTGGAAGCAGATTTAAATCAACTGAGAAGCCCTAATCTGTGTGTTTTAACAAACCCTCATCACACACACACACACACACACACTTTTGCAGCACCCACATGACATTACAAGTGTTCCCGGAGCTCGTGGGACGATGCTGAAACAAAAACTGACAGCTTACACATGAACTTAATAAAACTCCAGTCATCAGGGTTAACCGTGTCAGATGTTAACATAGAGCTTCGATGACAGAACAAGCAAGAAAGACATTGTCTACAGTGGTGTGATGATGATGATGATGATGGGGTGTTAAAACATCCCCTTAGGCCACAGCTCTGGCAGAGACAGTGCTAAAGTGTAGTGGAAAACAGCTGTTTCTCTGACATCTGTTATGAAGAGAAGTTTCTTTACCTCATAAGATGTGACCGAATAAAGTCTGATTATCAAAGTCTTCAGAAACCTTTACAAGTGGAGCTGTCAAGATGTAGGCCAACGCTGTGTAGAAGCGACACTAAAATGTGCAGTCGTCTTTGTTCTCGAGAATCGACGGAGTTTGCTTATAAATCATTTCCTGTGGTCGTGATTCCTGTATATATATATATTTAAGTGGCTTCTGCATATCCACAAAAACTACAACTAAAGTGAATTTTGAAGTGCCTTAGAAAATGCAGAAGTCTTGATGTGATGTGGAGAGTGGCTTTGTTTGTGCTCCCCGTCGTCTTAGTGTCCTGTAGCTGTGTTCTGTACATGTTTAGTCCACATCACCCCATCAGCTGTAGTACAGAGCCCCTGTGTTTGAGCTGACGCTGAACTAAACTACTCTTTTCTCTCCCGCTGCCCCATAAGTGCCTATCACTGGTAAGTGTGTGTGAAGAAACGCCTCTGTCCTGTTCAGAGTGCACAACTCTGTTGGGGAATATATACATTTATGCATTTGTGTCGAGTCCTTCAAGCTTAGCATGTAGAAAGGTTTGTCCGAATCCCTCCAATTAATCTTTCCTGACCCCTATCTCAGACGAGAACCACACGGCCGCGGCCGAGAACAGCAGACTGCTGGACATCCCGCGCTACCACTGCGAGGGCACCGAGTCGCCCTATCAGACCGGACAGCTCCATCCTGCCATACGGGTGGCCGACCTGCTGCAGCACATCAACCTGATGAAGACCTCCGACAGCTACGGCTTCAAGGAGGAGTATGAGGTTAGACTGATGCCTGGAGAATCTGTCCCATAAAGTGTGTCACTTCTGTACAGCTAGAATCACCAAAGATAACTAGAATCAAAAAAGATTTTCACGCAGATCTCCTGAACCTTTCCCTCGTCTTCCATTGTTCAGAAGGACTATTGACATATTTTTAAAGTTCACCCAAAAATTAAAATTTTGTCAGGATCATCCAAGATAAGGATGAGTTCGTTTCTTCATCAGATTTGGAGAAATGTAGCATTGTATAACTTGCTTACCAGTTGATCCTCTCTAGTGAATGGGTGCCGTCAGAGAATGAGAGCCCAAACAGCTGATAAAAACATCACAATAATCCAGAAGCAATCCATAATTTACTACTAGTGAAGCAAAATGCTACATGTTTTTAAGAAACAATTCCTAATTAAGATGTTTTAATTATTGGTTCTGTCTAAAATATGAGTTAATTATCTGTAATATCGTTTCCTCTAGTGAAAAAGTCAACTCGTCTGAATCAGGAGAGAAATATGCACAGATCAAGTGACAGATTGAATTATTTGTTTAGTAACTTTTGGCTTCACAAGACATTAAGTGATGGACTGGAGTGGTGTGGTCAGCTGTTTGGACTCTCATTCTGACGGCACCCATTCACTGCAGAGGATCCATTGCTGAGACACTGATGCACTGCTACATTTCTACAAATGCATTACTATGAAGAAACATACGCATTAACATGTAACATGTTAAAAAAAATGTCACAGTTCTCCAAGAAGCCGTTGAAACCCCTCCTCCACAGCATTATTACACACATGTTTTCCAGTGATGAGTTTGCTGGTTGTAGGCAGAGTGTTGGCAGTTTATTTCATGAAACCACAATCTGATCAGTTGACTTTGTGTGCCAGATGCAGAACAGTTCGTTTTGTTTGGCTGTTCAGTGATTGAGTTTGCAAGATTTCGATGCACATAGAGCAAATTCAAACTGCTTTGTTGTGCTGATATTATCAAGCATGATGAAAATATGAGTAAATTAGGAATTGATTTACTTAGTTCCCCATTGGCTGTGTTGTAATTCATCTACTGTGTTTCTCTCCAGAGCTTCTTTGAGGGTCAGTCTGCTACCTGGGATGCAGCAAAGAAAGAACAAAATCGAACCAAGAATCGATATGGGAACATCATTGCATGTAAGAGTGTTGGATATTCTCTATTATCTGGCACCAGACACTCTCCTGTGTATGATTTTTCAGGCATTAAAGAACCGTTTGAGAGCATTTGTTCTCATACTCTTTAGAAAACCAACGTGTCATATTTCACCTCAAAATCTTCAGATTAAGACATTATTATGTACACCAAAAAAGAAGCCAACTTAAATGTTTTTGTACAATTATTTATAATTTAAGACATTTCCCCCAAATTTCAGTATTTTTCATTCATTCATTCATAAAGTCAAAATTGCGAGTTATAACGTCAAAATTGTGTTGTAAAGTTAGAATTGTGTGATATAAACTCGCAGTTGCGAGTTATAAAGTCAAAATGGCAAGAATTGCCTGAGTTGAACTCGCAATTGTGAGAAGAAAAGAAAGTCAGAATTGCGAGATATAAAACTCACAAATGCAAGAAAATAAATTTATAATCGCGAGATAAAAAGTCACAATTACCTTGTTCTGTTTTTTATTCAGTTACGGAAACAGGCTTTCATACTTTGCATTATTGTAATAAGAAATTCAGAGAAAAATATGTGCTCAATCATCACGAAAATTATATCACTTTGCAAATAGGCTTAAAAAGCAATTGATCTATTCTTCCAAATGAGTTTGCGGTGAAATCTGACCAGGACAGGTTTTCATGCATCACACAGTTTCATAGCTCACTATCAATCAGCAGCAAGCCAACAAAACAGAAGAGCCACAGTGTTTTTGACCTGAATCTGCTCTGTTTGCCGTGTGTGGCGCTGTAGACGATCATTCTCGAGTGATCCTGCAGCCAATGGAAGACGACCCGTCCTCCGACTACATAAATGCCAACTACATTGATGTAAGTGGCGATGCCGCCTCCTCCTCCATTGGCGAACGTGTGAGAAACGTCTCTCCCTCCCTCGTATGTGAGGTCTTTTATGCATGCCTTTGTCTCAACTATACACAATATACAGCTTTCTTTTCTTCCTTGTTGGAGGTGCTTGCTGACTCACTGACATTGTTGTGCTCTCTCTCACTCTTATGCGGTTGATTTTGGGGCGATAGATTTGGCTGTACAGGGATGTAAGTATCACTGTAGGCGCATTCGAACACACTCCCTCTCTGTCCCACCGCTCCATGCCCAGAAGTCCATCTGCATGGAGCCGCTTGTGCCGAAACACATCCAGCTCCATTCTGTTGCTCTTCCTCACGCTGCCACTCATCTGCTTTGCCATGCATGTCAACATCCCTGGCCTGTGTTTCAGTTACTGCTCATGATTTTGGTTTTGTGTGTTTTAGTTTTCGTGGGAGGGGGGATTTGAAGTCAGGTCTCCCTGCACTGTGTGTTTGATTCATTGAAATAGTGATGTGTGTGTGTGTGTGTGCTGAGACTACAATTCTCACAATGAAATGGTTAAAAACATAATTTAGCACAATTTTGCATAGGCCACTGTGAAATGAATTACTCTCAGATTTTGAATTGTTTGCTGCCTCCTACAAAATCTCTCTCTCACTCTCACTTTCTCACGATCTCTCTCTCTCACACTCTCTCGCTCTCACTCTCTCTCTCTCTCTCTCTCTCTCTCTCTCACACACACTCTCCCTCTCTCTCTCTATCTCTTACTCTCACTCTCTCTCTCTCGCTCTCTCTCTCACACTCTCTCTCTCTCACTCTCTCTCTCTCTCTCTCTCTCTCTCTCTCTCTCTCTCTCTCTCTCTCTCTCTCTCTCTCACACACTCTCACACTCTCTCTCTCTCTCTCTCTCGCAGGGATACCAGAGGCCCAGCCATTACATCGCAACTCAAGGTAAATGAGCAATGTTCAATTAATCGTGCCAAGAACAAAAACTGACAAGTTGTTTCAATATAATGAACTCCACAGTTAACTAAATATAATGTCCTTTAACAAACTCAGTAAGTGTATTGTCATAATATGCATAAACTGTATTCTTTTTGGTCTCATACACATCTTAAAAAGTGTGCGTGCTAAATAAAAAAAAAATTATTTCCTGAAACATGCACTGAATATCCTTCTCATAAGCAACCAGAAATTTTTTGGAACAATATTCATTTATACCACCAAAACTACTTTATATGGGTTAAATTATTTAGAAATATCGGTCACTCCTAATTTTTAGTTCCAGTTCTCACGATTAACAAACCATTATCTCAGACTTTTGCCTCAGTAAATTCCAAAATACTGCTGAATAAGGTCGTTGTTAAGTTTATTTATTGGGTAGCATTAGGGATGTGGAATATGGTCATGCAGAATATGTGCTTTTTAAGTAAAGAATAATTGTTGACAGTTATTGCACTTATACTACGGTCACCACACCTCAAGACATCCATCAGATTATATATTTAAAGGGATTGGTCCAGCTTTTGTACTTAAATCTCTAGTGTGAGTAGGATTATTTCTTTTTTTTTTTTTTGCTGGTTCCAAAATGTTGTTTTAAAGCTGGTGATGGAGGCTTGAGTCACTGATAGCATTCTAATGCAGTTATTAATGAAGTTAGCGAGAGAGACAGAGACACACAGAGAGAGAGAGAGAGAGAGCTTGTGTGAATTAGGCTGCAGCAGCGTCTCTAAACAGCGCTGTTATTACCTCACTAGTCAGAAATGTCATATGTATTTACTTTTGTAAAATCGTCTGTTATCTTGTTGTTTTTGTTAGTCCTGTAATTTCCATTTTTACAGTTAACTATGCAAAGTGATATGAAACTGTAATGTGGCCAAGAAAGCTGCCTGAAACTACATTTGCCGTGCGTTTCCCTGAAAATAATTGCACACAACGGTCGACAGCCAATCAGATTCAAACAATCAATGCCCAGCGTAGTATAAGCTTTAATAAACTACCATTATGTTAATAAGAGGCATGCTAAAAAGTAGCTAGTTAATGGTGAGAATTGGTCCCAATAGTAAAGTGTTACCGAAATATCTTTTTAACGTAACAACTGCAGGTTACCTCTTTTAACAGAGAACGATCCACAGTGATTATTACTAATACACTCGACATTTATTCATCACAATATGATGCAAAAATCAAAAGTCAAATAATGGCTTTTTTTTTTCACCCACGTGTTTATGACTAAAATATTGATGGATGCATAGATGTAAAGAAATAAAGCAGAACTTTTGGCTTTCGCGCAGGCCCTGTCCACGAGACGGTGTACGACTTCTGGAGGATGATCTGGCAGGAGCAATCGGCCTGTGTCGTCATGGTAACCAACCTAGTGGAGGTGGGCCGGGTATGTGTCCTTACTGCCTGCTGAGGGGCCGTCGTGTGCTCTCGTGCTCTGTGATGTGACCTGTGAAGGCCCCAGAAACCTTTTGAGGAGTGAGCCAGGAATGTTATTCATCTGCTCAAAATTACGAAAACGGGTGAACCCCCAAATCCAAAGCAATAAATAATGAACAAAAATGGACACTTCTCAAAGGGTTGAAACATGTCTATGTATGTGTTGTGTACATTTGTGCATGTTGTGGATGCTTTAATTCTATCATTATGCACAAGTGAATGCATTTGAAATGATTTCACAGCAGTCTTTATATCATAATGCTCTTGGAATATAGTACTAGACGTGATCACTCACATCTTAAAGCATTCTTCAGCTTGAAGATTTAAGGCAGAATTAAATCAGACTGCTGTGAATCAAGTTGCATCTGCATGCTTTTTTCATCAGTCAGCATAGGTACTGTATTTATTAATATGTGTTTAATAAATGTGCATGTGATTTGCCCTGGATTTTACATTTGATTGGTCTCATCCTCCTGCAGGTGAAATGTTATAAGTACTGGCCAGATGATGCTGAGGTTTATGGAGATTTTAAAGTGACATTTGTGGAGGTGGAGCCGCTTGCAGAATACGTGGTCAGGACTTTTACTCTGGAGAGGGTGAGATTATTTGATCCTGTTTCAGTTTATTGTCTAACGTGGCCCTGAAGGAAATGTTTAATTTTCTCATATACTCCATATATAGTGGCCTCACAAAGTATTTGAAGAGTCTGTATCTGCATCTTTTCACTAACATCACTTTTATTCATAATATATTTTTATAACAGTAATTTTGGTAATTGTTAGTGGATGAATAAAGTCTTTATTTTTGTTTTTAATTAATGTTTAGCTTGTAAAATGCAGTGATATATTGTCATCAGTGTGAAGTGTCTAGATGATTTTTGGGGCCACTGTAATTGCTGAGAAACTAATGTACATTCAGGCGCTCAGGTGTTTTGTGGATGTTTGCTCTTATGTTGGCAGAGGGGTTTTAATGAGGTGCGAGAGGTAAAGCAGTTTCACTTCACTGGCTGGCCCGATCACGGAGTCCCGTATCACGCCACAGGACTGCTGTCATTCATCCGACGAGTCAAGATATCCAACCCTCCCACCGCTGGGCCTATCGTCGTCCACTGCAGGTACTGCAATGATCAACACATGCTCGCCTTGTGCTGGGAATCTAGAGCTCATGTGGACATGAGTGTAGTCAGTGCTCAAAGTGCGTTTTGGGCCTAGTGGTTAGAAAGTTTGACTCCTAACCCTAAGGTTGTGGGTTCGAGTCTTGGGCCAGCAATACCACGACTGAGGTGCCCTTGAGCAAGGCATCGAACCCCCAACTGCTCCCCGGGCGCCACAGCATAAATGATGAACACTGCTCCGGGTGCGTGTGTGTGTGTGTGTGTGTGTGTGTGTGTGCGTGCATGTGAACTTTGGATGGGTTAAATGCAGAGCACGAATTCTGAGTATGGGTCACCATCCTTGGCTGAATGTCTAGTCACTTTCACTTTCAAAGATTATTTGCAGTGAATGACATCTGGTGGAGTGTGAATAGTAGCCAAATGAATCCAACATAGAAAGCCATAGCAGGTGTGAATGAAAGAAAATTCAATTTGACAGTTTTTACATGTAAAAGTGGCTGCTGAAAAATATTGCTAATGAACCGTCACAATTGCTTTGTACTGGTTTGAACACAAGAACAGGATTTCAGAGCTCAAAAACTAAAATTAGCTGGAAATGTACTCCTCCCCACGAGGTCATCCAAGATCAGGATGAGTTTGTGTCTTCATCAGATTTGGAGAAATGTAGCATTGCATCAGTGTCTCATCAATGGATGCTCTGCAGTGAATGGGTGCCGTCAGAATGAGAGTCCAAACAGCTGATAATATGATTCATGAATCATGAATATGAATCATAATTCATAATATTGCTTTCTCCTCCAAAAAAGTCATTGTGTCTGAATCAGGAGAGAAATGTGGACAGATCAAGTGACAGAAGCAATGGTTTATATTTAAAACACTTTAACGATGCATCTGTTTCTTACAAACACACGGCTTGTAGCTTCTCCAGATGTTCACTGATGGACTGGAGTGCTGAGGATTATTGTGATGTTTTTATCAGACTCTCATTCTGACGGCACCCATTCACTGCAGAGCATCCATTGATGAGACACTGATGCAGTGCTACACTTCTACACATCTGGTGAAGAAACAAACTCATCCTGATCTTGGATGGTCTGAGGGGAGGAGCACATCATCAGGACATTTTCATTTTAATGAACAGTCCAGCATCAGAAGAAACCACAGATCCACAGCTCGAAGTTTTATATCCACTACTCCTGACACTGGAGGTCTGTCTCTGTTGAGACACATTTTCATGTTGTAGAGGAGAATGCATTGTCATTGGTTTATGACATCATTTCCTGTTCTTAAGGTCTTACCACCGCTCGTCTGCATATGCGAATGGTCTTGTGGTTGGTTGTGTTATTTTATCAAGCTCACACTTCATGTGCCATCGTCCACATCTGACACCTTTGGCCAGTCACAGCAGCTCTTATGACTCTTTTGTACTTCAGATTCTCAGCTCATTTAAATCTGTCAGAAACTATTTTACCCCTTTACAACACCACGATGCTCGTCGTTCATGCCCCAAGAACAGGATGTGGTCTCATCTGCATTGCTGCATGCAAAAAAATCCCATGATGCAGCTTTCTTTTCCTTTCAACAGTCTTTGATTGCAATTCTCTTTGTTTTCATGGCACTGTGCTGCTGTTCAGTCAAACAGCAAAAGTGATAATCATAGCAACAGACGGGAAAAAAACTGTGCATGTCAAAATATAATATAACAGACGAAAAGATCTGCTTCAACAGTATTAACCAGATAAAGAAAACTTATGAATGACAGCTAAATAATAATAATAAAAACAGTCTCTGCTCTTTTATATGTGATGGATTTCTTTATTCTTCATTTAAATATTTAAATACTTGAATTCACTTCTATTGTTCTTATATGGAAAATATCGTTTGCTGTATTATTTACTTATTATTAGCATTAATAGCGTTTTTTTTTTTTTTTAATCAGTTAAATAAAATAGTCAAATATTTCCAGTAGTTTTTCTATGGTATCAGAATTGGTGCCGGGAATTGTGACATTTTACTGGTATTGTGACAGCACGACTAGAAACGAAATAATCTTTTTCAATTATTCCATGAATTATGTATATAATTTTAACAAAGAAATTGAAATAAATCTAATTGAACTACCAAGACTTTAACACAATCCAGTGCTTTAGACCGTTTGCAAGCATTAACCAGTGTTAGAAGTGTCCAGTGACGTCTCACGCTGTTATCCTGACACAACTGCTTTGATCTTAATCAAAAGAATGTCTTTAAACCCTATTTTTGAACAAAATGAAGCTTTGATTTTGAGAGGAGTAGTGTTAAAAGAGTGAGCCTCTGCTCACAGACACGTGCTCTTGTTTGACCAATGATGAAATCGATACGAGACAGGTGATGCTTTTCTCCTCTGCTCTGTCCATGTCAGTGCGGGAGCCGGCCGCACAGGATGTTACATCGTGATTGACATCATGCTGGACATGGCAGAGAGAGAAGGAGTAGTGGACATCTACAACTGTGTGAAAGCTCTGCGCTCCAGACGCATCAACATGGTTCAGACCGAGGTGTGTTTGCATGCTTCACTCATTTTTCTCCCTTAGTAAATGTATTTTTAGGAAGCCACTGGTTATACAATTCATAATTTTAATTCATATTTTGTTTTGTTTAATGAAGTATGCACAAAACATGCCAGTACTTTACCTTGAAGTGCATCTGCACTGACCTCTGTAAAACATCTAGAAGAATGAGGGCCACTAAGGGCCACTGTTGCATTTCTGCAGAATTTGCGGCAATAACAATAGAAAAGCATGTGTTTCTGCCTTGCTGCATTCAGAGCTCATTTCATATATATTATTTAATCTGAGGGTTACACGTGTAAGGTTGTCAAAAATGAAAGCACATGCACTGACAACACCACCCCATGTTTCCTCTGGCTCTCAGGAGCAGTATATTTTCATCCACGATGCCATCCTGGAGGCGTGTTTGTGTGGCGAGACGGCGATTCCCGTCTGCGAGTTCAAAGCCGCGTACTACGACATGATCCGCATCGACTCTCAGAGCAATTCCTCTCACCTCAAAGATGAATTCCAGGTACATGACAAATTCTGTTTCTTGATACTTATGGCTGTGCTTTTCCGCTGGTTTTTCTTCAGGACCCAGATTTTACATTGACATAGGGCTGGGCGATATATCTAACGATATGATCATGCGCATCTAATCAGTAAAGCTGCTTCCTTGATCACTGCTAAAATCGCCAACACCTGCTTATAATTGGAGTGGCATTTAATAGACAGAGCCGTAGATCGCTGACAAGCTACACAATATTGCGTTCATTACAATACGCCTTCGATAATGAACGCGATATTGCGCAGCTTGTCAGCGATCTACGGCTCCTACATTGACATCACCAAATTAAACAAATATGTCCTTATAATCAAACATGATTTTGTTAATATCACCATGAACTGCTTAGGCCCAACACCTCTACTTTCTAAACACTTCTTGGTGGTTTTGCTGGTTTAACTGGTATGTTCTTTGTAGCCAAAATTAGCTAGGTGCTCAAGATGGCATCGGAGAGATTTGGCAACGCAAGTGTGGGCATGCATACTCCTAGATTACTAGATTTAATGTTTTTTCAAATTAACCTGTTAACTGTCACCCGTCCACTCTGTGGGACGCCTACATTTACTTCATTATATTACAATTAAATCTAATCTAATCTTGACAAACTATATATCGTTGGAAAGGTCTAAGACTCCCAAATATATATTTTACCAGTGTTTTTTGCTAAAAATTATGTAGGAAAAGTAATCGATTAATTTATGACAATCTAAATTATAAAAAAAATCTAAATTATAACTGGAGTTTTGACCTTTGTTTAAAAAAGAAGACTTGTTTGTTGCCTTTTTCTCTATCACAATTTAGAAATCATCAGAAGTTATATATCAACTGAAAACTTAAAATCTCAAAATTCATCCTTTGAAACCCATTTTAAAATCGGACATTGCATTACCATGTAAATGGCACATCAATATCATGTTACAAAATATTTTCATTCATGAATTATAAAAATGTAAGTTTGGATCGTGCACTACAAAGTCAATGTTCAAAAATGTGAGTGACAGTTAAAGGGTTAAATAGAATTTTGCATTTTAAGTGATCTTATAAATCCTGTAAACATATATATTTAAGGTAATGCAATGGCGTATAGCAAAACCGGAAGTGTCTATGCCCACACTCGCTAAACCGGAAATCCAAGATGGCGGCAAAACGCAGAAACCCATTGACAGCACAGACCAGATCATGTAAAGCATCACTGTATCCACCCTTATTTATCATTTGGGTATATTTTTGTTCATAGTTTTTGAGGATGCAAGTGTGTCATACAGCCTGTTTAGATTGGATTGGGCACACGGCCTTTGACATTAACAACAAAAGATCTAGCTTCTATTCTCACCTGCTATTGTCCACTCTCTCTGTCCTGTCCAGACGCTGAACTCAGTGACTCCTCAGCCTCAGCCTGAAGACTGCAGCATTGCGCTCCTTCCTCGAAACCACGACAAGAACCGTTTCATGGACAACCTCCCGCCCGACCGCTGCCTGCCCTTCCTCATCACCATCGACGGAGAGACCAGTAACTACATCAATGCAGCACTCATGGATGTAAGTATGGCTTCCTCACGCTCACTCTTTTCCTCGTCTTGTCTTTATGTTAGACACACGCTCTGTTCCAAAACCTAGTGAGCTGCCGACGCAGGCAACGTTTGAGGGCCAGTCCCAGAACACACCTGTTTCTGGTAGTATTACCAAGCCTAAAAGTTGTAGTAAAGATACTGATAACAGCTCAGTGTAAAATAAATGAATTAATTTAATGCCGTGAATTCTATTGAGTCAGTCCCTCAGTTGAGTAACGACGTGCAGCATCACGACTCAGATCAGTCATTTGTGAGTTTCCATGCTGCTTTAGAGCGCAGCTGTCAGTTTTGATAGTAGACAGCGAGATCTCTCACTGGATTCTGGAACGGAGCTACAGAAAGCTAGAGACAAATCCAGGTGGTAATTGCTATGTGTGGGACAGATGTTAGCGTGAGCCTCTTTTAAACCTATCCCAGTCGCTCTGTAACGTGGTGCTAGTGTCATGTGGATCAGCGATACAGTTATTGTCTTGACACCATAAAGCATTCAATGAGCTTATTTTCAGTAGAGTAATTAAAGGGGTAATATGATGCTTTTCTACAAAGACCCTCCTCCTGACAAGCACAGTCTGCTCTGATTGGCCAGCTGACCCAGTGCACTGTGATTGGCCGAACACTACAAGCACTCGTCGGAAATGTAACACCCCTTTCCATAATTGCGAGCTTCATCTTTCAAAATAAATGAAAAGACAGTTTATAATGTCTTTAGTTTTACCAGCAGTTCAAGCACAAACAGGAAATAGAGTGATTGACACGGTGATGAAGCTCGTATGTGTTTGCAGCACACAAGACATGGACAGTTAAGACAGCTGTGTGATCATGTGTCTCTCTCTCTCTCTCTCTCTCTCTCTCTCTCTCTCTCTTACACACACACACATACACGATGTGCAAAACTTTGCATTTGAACAATCAATGGCAAATGCTTAAACTATAACTATAACAAAACATACTTACAGTAACTGATTCAGAATATCTCACGTGTTGCTGTTCTGTTGTCACTTGTAAGTAATCTTAAAGATTCCTAGATGCATCTATTTTCAGAAGGCCACATAAAGTGCTTTTGCTTTCTCCTAGACACACACGTCCCTGACATGACTGCTTCAACACTAACTGTGTTACTGAAACCATGCCTTCTTTCTTTGTGTGAACATTAGGGCGGCATTCTGCAAACATTTCCTCATAGTGATGTAGACATGTGGGGGCGTGTTTGACTGAGGTGTTTTAGAGGGGCATGGCGGAGTCTTAACTTTGATCAAGAATATCTCTTTGGTTTTGACACATGCACAATCAGCTTGTAACACTCCAAGGGGAAAGGAAACTTGAAATCACATATGACCCCTTTAATGAATTCATCTTGATGGCTTTATGTGGTCCAAAAATTGAACTTTCTTTCATCTTTGGGTTTTCAAAACGAATAAAGTCTAAACTATTTTAGTGACATTATTGGAAAGGGCGAGGTAAGTGTAAGTGTGAATCTCTTGCTTTAAAGCGTTGATTTTGTCATTTATGAACGGACACGTTCACCCAAACCCTGAAATTTCTGCCATCATTTCTCACCCTCGAGTCATTCAGAATCTGGATGGTTTTTCCTTCTATCTGTGTTAAACATCTGGAGGTGTATTTTTCCATACGACAAAAGTGAAAGGTGACTACTTTCTGTCAAGCTCCAAAAAAAGAACAAGAAACCCCCAGAGAAGTAGTCCATACCACACAATTGTGCACTTCTAACTGAACACAAATAAGCACAAATATGACATCAGAAGTCTCGCAGCTCGAGTCTTATGAACTACTGTTAGTATTTTCTTGAGCATCCCAGCTCATGCTCACTGCATGATTTCATGTCATGGGAATTAGCCACCTAAAGATTCCTTCACATTTGTCTTCCACGGCAGAAAGAAACCCAGGCAGGTTTGGAATGGCAAGAGGGCGAGTGAATTTTCAGTTTTAATTTGATAATGCATTTGTTTAGTCTGTGAGAGACATGTGCATCCATCTCCTAGTGCTTCATTTGTCATGGCTGTCCGTGTAAGTTATGTAGTGTCTATCTAACGTAGTGCGCTGTTTTTCAATGTGCACAATCTTCTATATATCTGAGAGCGTGTTCAGTCAGTGACCTCCCACAGTCGATGACCTCTGACCCTGGGAGATGGTGATTGCACAGCTAGAATCAGCTAGTTTGACAGCTGAACTCAGCTGAAGTTGTGATTTTAGAGGGTCATTTTTAAATCGCTTCCTCGTACGCTTCACAAACTCTTGGACTCTTTTTAACCAAGCCGTCAGAAGAATACCAGGTAATGATTCAGTTCTGCCTCTGTTAGACTGGATTTGTTTCGTGGCTTTAGTGGGATGTCAGCACTTTCCATTCAACCTCTCTATACTGGGTTTGCTTCAGCATGCAAAGAAAAATGAATGCATTTAATCACTTACAGAGATGAGCGTTTATCACACTGACACATCAACAGACACACACACACACACACACAGGAAACGACACGGTTTATATCATTCTCTCATGTCGAATGCTCACTGTGGTCCTTGCATGATCATACACATTCACACACTGGCCATCCTGAAAAAATCCCATCTGCGTCTTGGTTGTGTGTTAGTGTCACAAAGCAGAGTGTTTGCAGGAAGTACATTATGTTCTGTGTTCTGCAGAGCTACAGACAGCCGGCCGCGTTCATCGTGACCCAGCATCCCTTACCCAACACCGTCAAGGACTTCTGGAGGCTGGTGTATGATTATGGATGCACCTCCATCGTCATGCTAAACGAGATTGATTTGGCTCAGGTGAGATTACAGCTGAAGAGAGTTACAAGCATTCTTAATAAAGTGTTTGTGCGAGTTATATTTAAGGAATGAGAAGAAATGTTGGTTAGCTTGGGAAGTCAGTGGACTTGAGTTTGTTGAGCCCAACTGAAGCCATCCAAACTGTAGATGAGTTTGTTTCTTCGTCAGATGTGTAGAAATGTAGCACTGCATCAGTGTCTCATCAATGGATGCTCTGCAGTGAATGGGTGCCGTCAGAATTAGAGTCTGATAAAAACATCCCAATAATCCACAGCACTCCAGTCCATCAGTGAACATCTGGAGAAGACAAAAGCTGTGTGTTTGTAAGAAACAAAACTGTCTGTAAGACATTTTACCTTTACAATTTTTTTGTGTGTGTTTCGGATTAATGTATTGTTTTTAGTTTACGCTCTCATTCTGACGGCACCCATTCACTGTAGAGCATCCATTGATGAGACACTGATGCAGTGCTACATTTCTACAAATCTGTTCCCATGAAGAGACAAACTCATCCACATCATGAAAATGTTCATCTAATTTTCATTTTTGGGTCAACTGTTCCCTTAATTCATCACCAGGCTTACTGTGATGTGTGTGATCGGTGTGTACAGGGTTGTCCTCAGTACTGGCCGGAGGAGGGGATGCTACGATACGGTCCAGTACAGGTGGACTGCATATCCTGCTCCATGGACTGTGATGTCATTAGTCGTCTTTTCAGGATATGCAACCTGACCAGGGTGAGTTTACCGTACATCTCTGAAATCTGCAGAGCCGTACACCTGTCTTGGGCCCAATTGTGTAGTTACATTGATGTGTGTGTGTCCTAAGCCTCAGGAGGGTTACCTGATGGTCCGTCAGTTCCAGTACCTGGGATGGGCGGGTCATAGGGAAGTCCCCGCCTCCAAGCGCTCGTTCCTGAAGCTGATCCTGCAGGTGGACAAATGGCAGGAGGAGTGTGAGGAGGGCGATGGACGCACCATTATACACTGTCTGTAAGTACAGAAGCAGTTACAGTATCAACTGTTGGCAGACCACAACGCTTTCTCTCATATCTTATCAATATTTCCTTTCAGTGCATTGTTTGTGAATAAATGTCCATTTTCACACAGCTCTCGCTGACATCAGATCAGATATACCAACACCTACACAAACCATGTCTGCTCCTTTTTGGTCCATGTTGTACTATTTTGTTTTTGAAGAATAAATAAAAGGATTTATGCATACATGCATGAATAAAATGTACATATAAAATAATGTTGTTGTGATAATGGCTTAGATTCTATTTAAAGAGATAGTTCACCAAATATGAAAATTCTGTCATCATTTACTGAAGTTGTTCCAAAACTGTACAAATTTATTTCTTCTGTTGACCACAAAAGAAGATATTTGGCTAACCAAACAGTTGCTGTTCATTATTATTATTTATTTTATTTTATGTATTTATTCATTTATCTATAATCATTATTTGCCATACATTTTCTTTTGTGGGTGAACTATCCCTTTAAAGCTTCATTAACCCTTGTACAGCATACACTTAAAAGAACACATTACAGAATTTAAATCAAAATGTATTATAGTTAAAAAAAAAAGTGAACTATTTTTAACGGTAGTGCATCTTTACATGTCATTTCATCATTCTTTTGTCTTTGAAATATGATTAAAGTTTTACTGCTGAATCTACTGACAAGCGTTTATGATAAACTAAAATATACTTTAAATATGTTTTAGATAATTGTAACTTTTAAATTATGTTATTAAAACATTTGTCATTTGTATTTGATATGTATTACACATTTGTAATGAAATTGCAATTTAGTGCATCTCAGTTAAAATTCTAATCAAGTATTTTGCATATGCTTTAGTGTGTTAGTCAACATCAAAATAAATGCACGGCAAAATATGATTAAACCTTGATTTAGAATGCACTTTAAAGTAAAGCTTTTCATTTGACATCATTACAAAGTGCACTTTTTTAAGTTTGTGTGTGTGTGTGTGTGTGTGTGTGTGTGTGTGTGTGTGTGTGTGTGTGTGTGTGTGTGTGTGTGTGTGTGTGTGTGGTACTAGTGTGTTAGAAACAGTCAGTGCCTCTGACATCTAAGTGTACTTTTAAGGGGCATTTTTATTTAATGTTATCTGCAAGTACACTTTGTACCACAAGTGCAATTTGCTAAAATTAAGCACACTTCTTTTTCACAAGGGAAACCACAGTGAGCAAACCTGTAAGGTGTTAGTAGTGAAGAAAAAAGTCATGTGGCCAAACTTCTGGCGGCATGAGGCTCTAAAGATCTGTCAGTGCTCTAGAGCAGGGTTCCTCCAGCAGAACCGATCCTGCACGTGTGTGTGTGTGTGTGATGTTAGTCTGGATACAGGATGTCTCTCACACACACGTTATGTCACATGTGTGTCTCTCTGTCTTTGTAGGAACGGAGGCGGCCGCAGTGGGATGTTCTGTGCCATCAGTATTGTGTGTGAAATGATAAAGCGGCAGAATGTAGTTGACGTCTTTCATGCTGTGAAGAGTCTGAGAAACAGCAAGCCCAATATGGTGGACAGCCCGGTACGAACGGCTCCTCGTGCTCTAATATCTACACTCATGAGAAACACTTCACTTGTAGGACACAAAGTAACATTCACTGACTGCAGTGAAAACAGTAACGAACCTTAAACTCAACCCTCACCCTAACACTAGTGAAAACATGAACACAAATTAATATCACTTATTGGAGCAATAATAGTGCATTAATGTCACCTTAAAAAAAGTGTATTTGTACCTCATTGTGTTTTTATCTTGTTGAATATCCCAGCATCCTCAGAACAAGAGACATTTACTTGAGAAACATGACAATATCTTCCACGAATTTTCTTGCTTTAGGACACATGAGAAAATACATTATCTTGAAACACAGCATCTCAAGTCAATTCATCCTGATTTAAGGATGCTGACATAATTTCAAATATTAGGATTAGAAAAAAATACTGACTTTTATAACAGAGTAAAGCACTGAAATTTCACAATAAATGCAAATAGAGAAGCAAACATATAACACTGAATAATAATCTAACAAACAAATCATCATATAAAGGCCACATTTTGTAAAGTTTAAATGTACTACATCTTTTTTTCTTCCTTATTTATTGTAGTCTTTTTTTTTTAATGTAGAAATTGATGTTTGTATGTTAGGCTGGATATTTTTGATGATAACCTGGCGTGGCTCAAACAGCTTCACCACATCCTCTTCATGCCTGTGCTTCAGTCAAGCTCATGTTTGCCTCTGCTTGAAGTTGATGATTGCCACAGTCTGGACGTGTGTTGTGTTGTTTGAGAGTAACGCTCATCCTTTCCCTCTCGCTCTGCAGGAGCAGTACCGCTTCTGCTATGATCTGGCTCTGGAGTACATCGAGACGTCATAATGGAGATGTCATCTCATACAGACACGTGTGTGTGTGTGTGTCAGCAGCACACACTCGGCTTATTTTACATGTGACACGGGGTGTGTGTGCCCTGTAAATGTCTCAGTTTGTGCATCCGTGTTGACTTTCATCAAATTAAAGTGCCGGCCACCGGGACGAGGTCATGTTTTTTAATATGAATGTTTTTTTTATTTTTTTTTTATTTTGTGCAGCCATCTGAAACAGTAAGCCCGAGCTGTTGCATGCTGAAGACACTCTTATTTCTTTGTCTATATCACTGTTCCTGTTAATAACCGTGTATAGTAGTACTCATGTAAATGCACACTGTTTTGAGCGTGTGACTTTGGCTCGAGAAGACTGCATTCCTCACTAATGGCTGGTTTATTATGTGTTCTTTTGATTTCTGGTAGCAGACGATGACCATAAGCCAAAGACTTGTGTAAATATGTGTATAGGGATGAAGCACATTGTTTGTATTTATTGTTTACTTGCATTATTGAAAGCTCAAAACAATCATTACCATTCCCCGTTCAGACTCAATTTTCACTGCTTTGTAGATTTTACGTATGAGATGGATTTAAGTAGTGTTATTTTTGATTGTGTTTGAAAATTGTATTTTCTCTTTATTTAGAAATCTTTTACATGCTATCGTGGTTTGCTTTATGTAAATGATTGTGAATTGTTCCTTTGCAGAGGAGAAAAGAGAAGAGCTCTATTTTTTCTGACGGTTTCACATTTGTATTGTGCTGGAAATGGGAGCGAAAAAAAAAAAAACACAATGAAGTGTATGAATTAAAATATACACAGTATTAGACTCTAGTGTATTCAGGATCAAAGCCAATTTAAGAAGAAAGCTTCAGCCAGTATTGATGCTGATCAGACGTTTGAAAGAAAACAAAACAACAACAAAAAAATCCATCATGTGAAATAGTTTTTTTTTTTTTTTTTTTTTTGTCTGTAGTTGTTGGCTTTATGGATGTATTACAATGTCAAATAGTAAAAATACTTTGAATAAAAAAGATGTGTTACAGAATTGGTTTCCTCCAATTTTGTAATGAATGCTTTTGAAATGTGGTTTGTTTTAAATTTAGTGGTGGTTTCCCAGCTTTGAAAATGCCACAATATTGCTATAAACATGAGTAAATGATGTATTGTGCGATGAAACGGATGTCTTACGGATCATTGTTTCACTGATTTGGATCCCTGTTGTTCTGGCATTGTTTTGGCCCTGATGTCATGAAGTCAGGCAGAGGATGTGGGATCTGTGTATGTCATAGTATTTTTGCAGATACCCGGTGCAGCTTCGCTTAACAATGCGTTGAGTTGTGGTATTCGAGCTGTACTCGGCTTCCTGTCCTCCTGTGCTGCGCAGGATGCTTCAGTCTCATTCTCCGTCTGCACTGCTGAGCTCAAGGGGCGTCTGGAGGGGGCAAAGGGCATCCTGGGAGTTCCTCTGACATCTAGCCCTCCGTTAACCCTCTTACGGGACATTTTATGGATTCACAAGGGACAGCGCCTCTTCATTCAGCCCACCCTGAGCTTTAAAATCATCTTCTCGTAAAAGCGCAGCAGAAGATGGCTACGACGCTGCATGAATTCACGCAGGTTCTGGATCGTAAAATGTTCCCCAGAGTGCTTCAGATCCAGTCAGGAATATATTATCAAGGTAAGAGTAAAATACCAGCGTTATCTGCTCAGAATTCATCTGCTCTTCAGTCAAATAATAGCTGTAGTTATGCATTTCCAACATTGTAAAAGCTAGAAGCGCTTGAGTACACTTAATTGTCTAGGTGAGAAACGGATGAAATGGTGAAAAACTAAAAGTATTTATTCATAATACGTTTTCTGCTTTAAAAAAAAATAAATAAATAAAAGGCAAAATAGGCAACATAATCCTTTTACACAATCTGTGTTTAAGCTTCGAAGTCAGGCCTGTTCTTCCGTATGATGTAAAACAATAGCATCTTTCACAAATACATCCTAAAACATGTTTAAGAGGTAGCAAGAAAAAAAAAGTATTGAAATTATCAGCTGAAGAAACAAATTTGCATTCATTTTCAAACCACATGATGCCGAGCGGAAACCCACTTCTTTCTGATCTTTTTCTAGATCCTTTTAGTCTGTAATATGTCATTTGTGATGTCATTTAACTCCAGTGCTGGTGCAGAACTGAAGAAATGGTTTTACTGCAATCGAAACCAAATGGACTGGAATGCTGAATGTGCTTGAAACACTTTACCAACTGCTTCTTTTTCAGGATGCGTGTATGAGATGTTTGGAAGAGAGTGCTCTTTTTCAACGGGAGATTTGCTGAAAGTCATTGATTTCACCATCACCAGATTCACTGCTCAGACCTCCAGCAACACTGAGATTGAGATTCCTGTAGAATTCCCAGGTATTATTTGTGCTTAGAAAGTGATCCAGGTATCGTTGGTTAAAATATATCTGTTTAAAACGACCAGAAATAGCTGAACTTCAGAAGCACCTTCCACTGATCATTAGCTACAGAAATCTACAATTTATCTGTCATCAGTTGATCATTTGAACATGCATTTGTTTTGTTAATGAATTCATTTGAACTTTTTTTAAACATATGATTAACAACAGATTAAAGACTTCTACATTGAAATGTTTAAAATATTAAAAAAAAAAAAAAAATTATTTTTTTTTTTAAACAAGCAGTTTACACACATAAAATAATTCCAAGTACATAAAACATAGTCTAAAGACGACAAAAACCTATTTTGAAGTGTGCGTGTGCATGTTACTTTCACAGTCGTGTCAGATGTCGGCTTTTCATTTTGTTCAGTCTTTGTGGGTCCAAAAGATGTAAATGGAGGAAGTCGTGTTTCAAATCTCATCGTCTGATCATCCACGATAATTCTACCTTTTGTATAAATGCTACAGATCAAACTGAATAAGATCATCTTTTGCTTCAGCTCATGCCAGTTCTGTCACATAAAATGCATTAAGTTACACAATAAGCTGAAATTAAAAATTTCCTACAGTACTTTCATTTTTTTGGGCGTATATTTATTCTTCATATCTGTACAACTTCTATTTGAACTTCAGAACTTCAGAAGAGTGGGACTTATTTCATAACGGTTAAAGTGAAAGTGTAACAACTCACTTCGTGTAACAATCATCCCGTTTCTTAACTTGGGACTCGGCTGTTCGAGTAGCACAGTGAAGATCAGTCCACCAGCGAAGAACAATGATGTTTCACAAAAGTGCTTGTGTGTCTCTGATAATGTTGAGTGTCGAGGAGTAAAAGTGAGAGGAAGTGTGATGGTGCACACAAATACACACACACAAAAATATTCTGTACACAGATATAGACAACACTTTATTTTAAGAAAAAATCCTCACTATTAGCTAGCATGCATATTACTAGTAGTACTTATAAAGCACATATTAAGATCCTACACATACCTAAACTTAACAACTAACTATAAATGAGGCAAAAGTCATTAATAGTTAGTCCATAAACTAAAGTGTGACCCTAATATCATTGTCCTGAGCCTGATGTGAAGAGCGACTAATATACAAAGAGATAATTTGTGCAGTCTTGGGTTCATTAAAGCAAACCCAGTGCTGCGTTACCGGTTACGTGCAGAAGTTTGATCCTTCTGTCTTTGTGATCTGTGACCGTCAGCTGTTCATCGTAACCCTGTAGTATTTTCCATGACAATCTTGTGCCGATTGGTCAAGTGATACTGCAGTGATGGAACACCTTGAGGATAAAAAGCTCTATCTTCTCTTGGATAAGTCGGATATAGTGGACAGTGTATAATCCACATTCTGTATTTTGTCACCACTTTTGGTTCTTGGAGTGATTTAACTTTGTACTCTATGTGTCAGGTTTGTTCAAACTGGTGGCTGACAGTCAGCCGTACCGAAGCATACAAGAGATAGCAGACTCGCTCAAGATCAGCTCCCACAGACTGTCCCAGCCCGTTTTCCTCAGCGGTTTGGAAATTCAGCTGGCACAGGGTGTCGTCAGGAAGGGAGACAGCTTCAGAATCACCTCCGTCACCTACGAGCTCAACGGTGGACGTGTGCAATGTGAGCTGCTACACAGAGAGCCCAAGATCTGCTTCAGCCTGAGCTTCTCCCAGCAAGGACACTTCACAGAGTGCCAGGACAACCAGTTTTACACCCTGAAAGAGATAGCGGAGTGGAAAATCTCCAAAGGCAGAAAGAGGATTGTAACGGAGGTCAAAACTCTACCCAAGAAGGACTTCTTATTCTCGAATTTGCTGGCGAATGTGTCTGGGGAGCTGAAGCTGAGCCCGGTGTATGAACTAAAGGCTGTTACACGACGTGAGTATGACACTAGTTTTATTTCTATTGTAGTGGTGTACACAAATATAGTTATTATAGCCCAACATGTTTTCCTGTAAAAATATCTAAACTCCTTAAAAAGAACCAAAGATGTGTATTAAGTCTTGTTTATAGAGAAATTCAGCAACAATTTAAATGAGCTTTATGCTTTAATCATGAAAGAATTATTTGTCAGTGGTGTGAGAAAAATAAATTGGTTTTCCTTTTGAATTTTATTTTTTTCACTGCCGTATTTATTATTACTATAATCTTAGTTAGGTATCTCTGAAAGCAAGAGATAATATAATTCTTTTTACTTTTCAAGTAAATTGATCTTATTTAAAGGACGTTTAGAGATTTTGGTGACACTTCACAATAAGTTCACGTTTGATAACGTTAGTTATTAAATTAGCTAACACTGATAAATAAAATTAGCTAACACTGATAACTACTTCTAAAGCATGTATTAATCTAAACATTTACATTAATAAAATTAAAAGTTGTATCTGTTCAAATAGACTCGATATAACAAGAACCAACAATGAACAGTTGTATTTTGATCAATTAACGTTATAAAGATTTATCAATACTGTAACTAATTTTAGTAAATAAAAACAATTGCAAAATGTATTCTTCATTGTTAGTTTAATGTCAGTTAATGCATTAATGTTAAATAAAGGGAACTTATAGTGTAAAAAAAATAGACATGACAAAAACTGGCTAGTTTTAGGGCTTTTTAATGTTTTTGCTTCACATTTTATTCAATGGGACAATTTGTGCATGAAAGCGTTCAGATAATTGGCTTACACAAGTTCTGCTCACGTCTGTCCTCTGTGTTTACTCTTTCGTCCCACAGTCAGTGACAAGATTATTCTTGTCCCATCAAATCTGGACGTGGAGGTGGTGGATGTCACTGAGCAGTTTGACTGTGACTCCTTTGTGCAGCCTCTCTCTCTTATGGATGTTTTCAAGAGTCCTCCAGAGTTTTTTCCTGTGGTGGCCAAGTTGTCATGTGAAAGACCTTTTAAGCTTTCGCCAGAGCTGGAAATGCTTTTCAGTTCCAACCAGGTGATCATTCATCGCGCTTTCTATGCAAAACGAATACTGGCCTCGGAAATGGGCCGTGAATCCACAAGACACTTTCTTATTCCAGAGTCCTACAATGGACGCTTCAAGCGCCGGCCGCGGCAGTTCCCCACCGCCTACGACCTGGAGCGCGCGCGCAGCGAGACCGAACACATACGTGTGGTCGCCACCAGGGAGTTTGAGTCTGTGTACAACGGACTCACTTCTGTTTATGCTGGAGATGAGTTCATAGTGACGAAAGGCAAAAGCTGTGTTCTTTCACACAATGGGACCAAGAGGACAGCTGATGCTTTTCAATGTCTGAAAGTTACAGAGAAAAGCCAAAAGACGGAGGTGAAGGAGTCTGTGCGCCTCCCAATGTGTTTAGAGGGGGGGTTCGTGGAGCTGGTTAAAGACAAGCGTCAATACACCATTACGGAAATATGCCGATGGTTTCCGCTGCCCTTCAACGTCAATGTGTCAGTGCGTGACCTCTCTTTGAAGGTGGACGTTTTGGCTGGAGCACCTGGTCTGCACATTGAGGAAGAGATTTCTGATCCTTGCCTCCTCATTTCAAACACTGAGCTCTCAGAGTTCAGAGAGGTGCCAGTCAATCGCACAGACTTGATTCTCAACATAAAACAGCGCTGGGATGGCGAGAATCCAATAAGTAGTGGAAATTCAGCCATTGAGGAGATCTCAGAGGACTGTTACTACACACTCAGGAGGTACGCCGTATCTACTATCACACCCCCTCCACGGCCTCCCAAAAAACCCAAAGCCCCTCCACCACGACCTCCCAAAATGCTGTCATCCAGATCTGAGAGCGCAAACAGTGAGAGCTCCAGCTGCTCTCCACAGGTAAACTGTATTTCATTGTATTTTGTGTTCACTCTTCATCCCTTCATCCCTGAGCTATGACACCTAACAATAGCAAGCCTCTTGGTTCGGTGAATATTCATAAATTAGCAACAATACAAAACTGAAGATCCACAATGATCTGTAAAAAAAAAGATAGTGTTTATAAAGCAGTTATTTAGAGTTCATTGGCTTGTTAGCCAGTAGAATAGCGTAGGATGTTTATTTCGCTGTCATTGTTCCTGTATAATTCATTGTATTTTGGGACCACAACATTGGACGGCCATCTGATGTATACTGCGTAGGAAATGACTAGAGCTGGCTGAAATCACCAGGCTTTGTGCAACATCCTGGAGTCAGGGTACTAATGTTTTCATCAGTCTGCATTTGAAAGTAGCTCATGGATTCGTGGCTTTACATGTGTGAAAGAATATTTTGTATAGAAGCAAGTAGCCAAACGAGATCTTTGGGTTTCTTAGCCAGAATAAGCTCCAAAGTGGACCTGACTTCACGGAAATAGTTAGGCTATGAGACTCAGACTGCTTACTGTAAATCATTAAGGGGCTATTTAAGAGCTTGTGTACACTGCAGGTTTTGGGAGAGAGTAGAGATAGTTTCATGCTAAGCCAAGTGCAGTTTCATTCACAGAACTTTTTAAAGTGCAAAATACTGAAGCATTAAGATTAAAAAAAGGAAAATACATGTCAAATTTACCCATGGTATGGTTAATGTGCTAAACTGCTAAAATTATTTTAAGTCATGAGTTTAACCTGATAACTGTCACTCACGTTTTTGAAGATAGACTTGAATGTGCATGATACAAACCAAAATTGTTATATTTCATGACTGAAAACATTTTGTAACATGATTTTGATGTGCCATTTACATGGTAATGTAATGTCTGATTTTAAAATGGGTTTTAAAGGATGAATTTTGAGATTTTATGTTTTCAAGTGATATATAACTTCTGATGATTTCTAAAATGTGATAGAGAAAAAGGCAACGAGGAAGTCTTTTTTTTAAACAAATGTCAAAGCTCCTTTTGTAATGTAGATTTCTGAGGGTGCACTCTTGTCATAAATTGATCTATTACTTTTCCTACATAATTTTTTACAAAAAATATTGGTATAATATATATTTGGGAGTCTTAGACCTTTCCAACGATGTATAGTTTGTCAAGATTAGATTAAATTTGATTGTAATATAGTATAGTCAATGTAGGGGTGACAGTTAACAGGTTAAATGTCCTTAAAACAAGATCGATTTATTGTGTGGTTTATTAAGTAGCAGATGGCAGATATTTCCTAACTTGGACAAAAAAAATACTTCTGCTAATGCATTCAGATAATACATTGATGCATGGAAATGCATTATGTAAATAGGAATTCTCTTAAATGATTGACAGTGCATTATATTCAAAATAATTGTTAAAAAATTATTTTAATATTTGAAATCTGAAAAGATCCAGTTTTTAATGTCAGAATATTTTTCAGAGACCTCCTTACATATGGAACAAGCTGAACATGCATGCAGATCTGCATTTTAAATGCACATTAAAATGAATTGTATGTACAGAACAATAAATAAACCCCCCTCACTGAACAGTTGCAGAAAATGATCACACACACTGATATATGAGAGAAGCTCATTTAACAGTGAGGTGCGCTGTAATGTGGTAGAAGGCTTATTAAACTGCTAAGCGCCTCCTAGTGGATTCTTTTACCAAGACAATGCAATAAGAACTGAACTGTTCAAACAAGATGTTATTTTACAGACAGATCTCACAGACATAGTAGGAGGAGGATAGAAAGACATAGTTGGGATTTATTATTAAAAACTGTATAAAAACTGATTGTAGCATTTTAAGCCTGGACTGTAATGATGTGTACTACATGAATGTTTGTATGGCACTATGATGCTTATGTTCCAAAACAATATATACTGCATTGCATACATTTTTATGTAATGTGTAGACATCAGTTCAATTCATTGAAATTAGTCTTTTTCCTCAACAGGATTTGTTGATGTTGTTTATTTGTGTCATTCATTCAAAATCTGCTATCTGACAATCTGTTTGTCCATGATTTGTACTAAGAGTGTTAAAAAGACTGATTGCATCTAAAAAACAAACATAAAAAAACAATAATGGAACTTTTATATTCACTTATTATATACAGTGTCATTTCATAATGTTCTCTCATCCCTGTGACAGAGTCATTGTGTTGAACCTTTCAAGCAAGATGACTTCATGCAATGCAGTGACTCAAAAAATGGAAACAACAAAAAGATTCCCATTAGTCCAGTCCTTTTCCCAAAGCCTACCCTGCAGAAAGGTAGGAACATTTTTCTACATCCCTCTTCAGTGTTTATCAGTTATATGAAGTCATAGAAACACATGCTATAATCAAATTTGGCCACTGGCGCCAGACTCACTATGTTTGTCAAGATGTTCAAACAAACGGAGCAATGTATTCTTTTAAGGAGATCAACCCACTATTTTATAATATTTATCATTAGCTCTACATATTTAGGCTACATATTTTCATGAATATAAAAAATATATATAAAGTATACACTTCACTTTTTAGCGTTTGATTCCCCCTCAGATCTTCCCAAGGGCCGAAGTCTGGAAAACATATCCATCACAAAACTCGAAGATGACGACAGTGATGTCCATGATTATGAATACATAAATGAAGATCAGCTTGACGGTATAAGGAGGACATTCAGTGAGCAAAACATTAACATGGGCAAAGGAAAACCGAGTAACACAATATAAGTAACACAACATGGTTCAACACACACAGAGTTCACTAGGGCTGTGTTCCAAACCCGCTTCAATTTCACATGACGTGACTGACATGGCCAAAGTCTATTTAATAAGCACATTACTATAAATCTGATGGAATGCAAATAATTTATTAGCTTAAGGTCTTTCATGTTTTTAAATCCCAGTTCAGAACTGTATTATTAGCCCTGGAGGAGAACAGAGATATGAGATCCAAATCTGTGCTTTTTGGAAATGCATCTCTTAATGGGATTAATGCCAAGCTTAGAGTCAACAGGTTAAAGTAGATTAGTTCAGCATCATCTTTGCTTGGTCAGTTGATGGTCTGACCCTGTTTTCATGCAGGTTACATATTCATCCAAATCCTTTCCCTGAATCTGTGATAAGAGCCATTGTATATTATGGTGCTTGTATTAACTGTATACTGTTTGTTATGAAATGCTAATAAGTATAGTCTGGTGAAGCACACAGTACGTAAACTTCCAATTTTAGATGTCATATTTATACATATATTCACTGCCTACCATACATGACAAATATTTCCCGTCGACACATTATTCAATAAAAAGAAAGTCACATTCATTTCAGCGGCCAGAACCTGTAGATCTGTGTGGCCACTTCTTTAAAAGCAGATTTTTAAAAGAAGAACTTCAAAAGAAAAAAACGTTTTATTTTGAGGTATATAGTATATAGCAATTGGTACTTAAAAAATCTCAACAGGGTTGTAGACTGAATGATAAAATCACATCCAAGGCAGGCAAATACACATCACTGTACAGATGGCAAAAGCTCAGTTTAGCATGGTTAATGTAGTGTTAATGTATTACAATGAATTTTATGAAACGCCACCACCCTGTCCACGTGGTTTATGATGGGAATTAAAATTGAATTCAAACTGTTCAAATGTATCGCCAATGGACAAAAATGCAATGACAACAAAGCTGTTTCTGTAGCCAAGTCTCTGCGAGCACCCTTGTGTCTCTCCAGGCTGCAGCTGCGCTTGGGGAGAATGGTTTGTGGATCATGCACGCTCAGAAAAGATACAAATAAATGTACAAAAGCTGTCGCTGGAGTAGTGACTTTTCAAGAGGTCCACTTGTATACCTTATTTATTAAATGGTGCTTATTAGTACCTGAAGTACCGTTTAAAAGGGTACCGCCACAGTGACAGCTGTTTTTATTAAGTAATGCTTTCAGAGGAATCATTCGTTTTTGTTAACTTAAAGATATATTTATCTCAGACCTAAAAAAGGCACAGTCTTTCTGTACAGTGTTGTTATATATCATAGAATTGAAAGTGGGTGTATTTTTTTACATTATTTTGTGGAGAAAGAAACCACATTTTCTGGTGTATTTTGAATAAAGGAGATGGAAAGGCGCCATGTTTGATTGTTTTCTCTTGTCTTTATTTTGTTAAAGATACAAATGACAGTGTAAAGATAGACTGCCTGTCATGGAAACATATCTGTTGTGGACACAGCCAACATCTGCAGATGAATGAGCTGTTTGATGTACACAGCTCTTATTCACAGCTAGAAACAGGTTTATTCTACCAGGTTTTTATATCTATTAGAGAATGTTAACAGCGTTAACAGATAATGTGTCAGCAGCTTGTGCTCATCTCAGTCAGGATTGCCATCAGACTGGTACCAGGGAACTTGGGGTCAAGAATGAGGTCGTAAAGAAGACCTTGACCTTTCTCCCGAGCCTGAGGTGAACACATCGCTCTCCGCCAGAGATTCACAAGGGAACCACCTGTTTCCAAATAAATAACTTTAATTCAGTGGATAAGAAAAATGAATTTTCAGCAATCAGCAATTCACTAGTGGTCTCAGACTTCTGGACCCCGTTTGTTTAACTTTTCTCCCTCCCTCCATTTCCTCTGCTATTCTTACCAAGCAGTTGATTCACACTGTTCATCCAGCCTAAGATGTGGAGTGTGTGGTTCTCCTCAGCGCTGAGATCGGTAATTTTGGGTGGGCTATCAGACTCCTTCAGCACTCGACTCGGCAGAGGAGCCATGTACTTCTCGGACTTCTCAATGTTAGCGTGGAAATGAGAAGCTGCTACATATGCTGCCGAGCTGAGCCAACCCTGTCCAAAGCGCACCTCAGGAGACGAGTACAACTTCTGCCTACAGCACAGGGTTAAAGAAGCTTTATTACAACATCAGGCACCTGCCAAGCTGAGACAGGAAGAAGATCCACACATATTTGTGACCCTGGATCACAAAAGTTGTAATAAGGGTATATTGTTCAAACACATCACCTGAAAGCTGAATAAATAAGATTTCCATTGTATGATTTGTTAGGATAGGACAATATTTAGCCGATATACAACTATTACTAATCTGAAATCTGAGGGTGCAAAAAATCTAAATATTGAGAAAATCGCATTTAAATTTGTCCAAATTAAGTTTTGATATATTTACAGTAGGAAGTTTACAAAATATCTTTATGGAACATGATCTTTATCCTAATGGATTTTGACATAAATTAGAAAATCTATAATTTGACCTATATAATGTATTTTTGGCTATTGCTACAAATATACCCCAGCGACATAAGACCAGTTTTGTGGTCCAGAGTCACATTTGGATAAAGTGAATGGCATGATGTCATTCGAGCAAGAGTTTGAATGCTTTATTAAGTGTGTGTGTGTGTGTGTGTGTGTGTGTATGGACCTTATATATATGGTATATATATATCCATATGGTCTTCAATATATATGGACCTTTCACTGCAAGCCAATGAGGCCGTTTGTAGAGACGCTTCTTCTGCTGCCCACAACAGTCCCAGAATCTTGTCCTTCTTGTTGAAATCTGTGTCGTCAGAGTTATTGATGTGCTGCAAAGACTATAGAGGAACACATAAAACAATCTTTTGCACAAATAAGTACATGATCAGTATCACAAATTTTCTAAAATCCAGTTAGTGACCTAGAGAATGAAGTATTCTTCATTTTATAATAAATATATTCATTTGTCATTGATCTGCAATGTGTGGTCACCAACTTTTGGAGCCCACTATGTATAGGCACTGTGAAATTTTCTCTCTTATGTTTTTATTTTTGTTATTAATTCATTTATTTTTATGGGGAGTTCACATAAAGTGGATATAGTCTTGTGGTGCACACAAATATGTGTATGCATGATAATTGCTATTACTGCTTGACACTGTATTGGTCTTCTTAAATATAAACGTTTCACTTTAGAAAAAAAGGCAATTGCTAAATTAACAAATGTAGGGTTAATTCATGTTAATTAGGATGCTTTCCCAGTCCCATTTGACCTGAATTCACCCTAAATGTGCATCTAAAGTAAAAACTTAACAACAACAACAAAAAAAAACATGATACCTGGAAAAATGTTTCCCACTTAGTCATGGCATCAGGATGTTTGGTGGAGCAGTCTGTGTAGCTGGAGCAGTAATCTTGAGCCTCCTCTGCTGGAGCCTGGATGTGCAGCTGAGTCTCACCCTTCCCAGCTACCCCTGTCTGAACTGCTGCCAGGAAGGGAAGCACGGATAGGTAGTAGTTCATACCTAGAGACAGCGAAAGTGCCCGAATGAGAAAAGACAGGACAGTTCACATCCATCTAGTTATTCTAGCAAATATAGAACCGCACTTACATGCATACCAGCTCTGAGGAGAGATGCAAACTGGCTCTGAACTTTCCAATCCACAAGTGCTGCTACTGCCAGGGCTTGGGTCAGTCAGCCGGCCTGTGATGGCATTTGAAACAGGTGACAACCAAAGCTGAATGTCCTTATAGATTTAAATATCTTCAATCAAATTCAAAACATGTCATACCCAACCGCCTACATACACTAGAATTCGCATTATCACCGTTCCTGTGTTTATATGTTTATAGTCTACATACTATACAGTAAGATGCATGTTTAATGGGTTCTGCACGTTCTCAGGAATAAACAATTAATCATAACTGGAATATTTGGCTAGTTTGATTCTGATATAAAGCAAAAGACATTGTTTCACTTCAAACAACTCTCACTTATAGAGACTTGCTTCTTATTGTTACATCTGAGAGGTAATTGATCATACCTGATTTGAGTTTCCAGCCCAGCTGCAGAGGAAGACTCCACAGAGGACTCTCTTTCTCTCCAGGGCCCATGGAGCTCATATAGGGATCAGTAGAATTGATCATCGACTTGTACAAGGCCATTCTCTGTAAGTAGTCCCATGGGTTTACCTGGATCACCCCGTCGACTGTGGGCAGTTGGGAAAGCTCGCTTGGGGCTTTGTCCCACTGAATAGGAAGACCATTCTCAGTCACTACTGCTGCCTGGCCAAGCACAACTAACAAGACTGCAGCAGCCACCGCTCTGATGAAACCCATGCTGGAGAATCTAGTTGGACTGCCGAAGTGTTGTGCTCAGTGGAAGAGCTTTAATTTATGGGCAACCACAGGACTTTGGTCCCAAATGGAAAAAGGGCCAAACTGGGGGTGTGGGTGGGGACAGATGCATACAAGTAGAGACATTCTTTCTAATTTATACATGTATTATGTGTACAATGTATATTGTACACTTTTAGCTGTGAAAACAATACAACTATGTACCTTTGGAGATTATTACTCTAGTAACAGCTGTTATGTACAATATTGGATGTATGTCATATATTCTTCATAGGAGAAAAAAAAAATCAATGTCTTGTTTAATGTATTACTTGAGAGCGGTGAACAGCTTGTGTAACATTTAACTTGACTCAATATGGACCTAGGTCAGCTAGCAGTTTGCAAACATGAATAGTATATTTGGACAGTCTGATCACCACCCCACCAGAGTACAAGTGTGACATAACAGTTTCTGGTCTGTTTCTCCAAGTGTCACTGAGGACAACCAAATATTTATCTATGTTGTCTTATATTGTAAAAATAATGTTTGCAACTATTGGTTTCTTTAGTGCATCTTTTAAATAGGCACGGAAGAAATAAATACATATTTTATGTTTATTGATAACAAACAACATGTTTCTTGGATGATACATTAGATCAGCATTGAAATGCACTGAAACTTTAGGTCTATATGAATTAAATAAATGTCACATAAATTATGTAAATAAAAAAGAACACAAAGAGTTAATTGATACTCTTTTCATTATCACTGCATGATATGGCAAAATGATTCCAAGTTATGTTTGTGCATTCCAGATCCACATGAGTCAGCTGAATGATTAGGTTAGCAATTTGTCACCTTTGTATTGCCAGCACTGTGCTCTTCTGTTTGAGCTTTAGGAATTCATTACAGATAAATAATAATGATAATAATAACAATAATACTAAAACCTGTCAAAATACAAACAATTGTATAATTGTATTAGAAGATTGAATATAAACTATTGCACTACTAAATAGTTTGGGTCCATATAACTTGGCACAATAAATGCATTGAAGCATTTCAAGTTCATTATTGCAAGAAATACAAAATATGTACAATATGCATATATTGTCTATACAATTCTTAAGTCCTGATTAGTCACTGTTTTTTAACAGTGGACCACTGAAATACAAAAGGTTTATAAACAATTTTCACTCAATTGCTCTGAAATTTTGTAAACAATTACAAAGAAACACACAGTAAATTATTGCATTAAATTAAACATTAAATGTTTAAGTAGAAAAATGTAAGTAGTATTTCCTTATACAGTACCTTTTTACAAATTTTGTTATGTTGCAGCCCTTATGTTAAACTTCTTTGAATTACTTTTTTTCCCACACTCCATACACCATAATGACAAAGCAAAAACAGAAGTCAAGTCAAGTAACCTTTATTTATATAGTGCTTTAAACAAAATACATTGCGTCAAAGCACTGAACAACATTCATTAGGAAAACAGTGTGTCAATAATGCAAAATGATAATTAAAGGCAGTTCATCATTGAATTCAGTGATGTCATCTCTGTTCAGTTATATAGTGTCTGTGCATTTATTTGCAATCAAGTCAACTATATCGCTTTACTCAAAAAATGTAATTAGTTACTAGTTACTAGTTACTTCTGTAAATTGTAATGAGATTACTTTACTAGTTACTACATTTGAAAAGTAACTTCACTACTTATTACTTTACTTTTTTTAGGGTCCTATAAAATCCATTTTATTTTTTTCTCAACTCCTTTTTAATGGTTACATTTAATTTTATTCATCAAAAAGCATGTCTAATTAATTTAATTCATAACACTTATACATTTTCACAGCAATTTATTAAAAGTTTAACAAAAATTACATTTAGGGCCCTATGAAATGTTTTATTTTTTATTCACCATATATTTTATTTTTTTAGCATGTGTAATTATTTAAATGCTTAAAAACAACTTCATTTATTAAATTGTCTTAAAATAGCCTTATGAAATGGTTTTTTTTTTTTAGATTTTCTTTTAAATATAAATTGCATTTCTTTTTTCTTCTTGTGATAAATATATTTTCAATCTGAGTATGAACAACAAACACAAACTATGCAGCATAAAGTAAAAACAATTGCACAAATTGTCTTCAACAATACAGTGCAAAAACAGTGCAAATGATTCACAAACTACATACAAAATGAGTGAGAAATATTCAGAGTGCAACAGAAAAAAAAAATAGTGCAACTATCTTTATGAACTGTATAATTATATAATGATTTACATATTATACAATAGATAATATAAATGATCGATCCGTTGGCTGTAATCTGTCAGAATCGATTATACCGGGACATCGCCTAATGACCCAAGACATAAATTCCAATGCTTTATCAGATATGTACCACTGTTTCATCCTTGTTTTTGATTTGTTTTATGTCAAAGTACTATGTCGAGTATGTTTTGTGCTTTTTCGGAGATTTCTCATGCAAATGTGTTATTGTGTGTTTGTATTCATGCACTCACGACAGACTTTACTTTCACTTTGTTTTCGTTCATTTTCCAAAGCAATAGGCTATGTTAAGTAGTAGTTCAAAAGGCTACTTATTGGTTTAATATGGGAGAATTTGAATCAATCTGTGCTCGGGGGTGGGACTAGCGTCACCAATCATTTCTGTTTGGCTCAGAGGAACGAAAACATTGGTTTCTTCTGACAAATCAATGTTGTCAAAATGCGATTTGAAAAACTAATGGAATGCATAGTCAATATAAAAAAACTGGATGACGAGTAATTTCTTACTGCTAAATTCTGAAAAAACACAGGGGTTAATTAAGAAGCACCTCTTTTAGGAGCTTAGATGGTATAGGGTCTAACATACATGTTGTTGGTTTACATGATTTAACAAGTTCATACAATTCTTCCTCTCCTATAGTAGAGAATGAGTGGAACTGTTCCTCAGGGGGTCTATAGTGCACTGTCTGATGTGATACTGTAGCTGACGGCTGAATGGTTACAATTTTATCTCTTCTAATTGTCACAGCCGCTATACAGGAAACCACAGAGAAAGAGTGCTCTGCATTTAACCCATCCGAGTGCAAACACACACACACGCACCCAGGGAGCAGTTGGGGGTTCAATGCTTTGCTCAAGGGCACCTAAGTCGTGGTATTGAAGGTGGAGATACCCACAATTCCATCCGGCCCGAGACTAGAACTCACAACCCTTCGATTGGGAGTCCAACCCTCTAACCATTAGGCCACGACTTCACCGTAAAAGAAAGATCCAATAGCGGGTACATCTTTATTAAAGGGGCAATCCAAAGAATAAACAGTCCAGGCAGGGGTCGATATCCAACAAATCCAAAACATGAACAAACACGGACACAAGGCAAGGGCACGATAAGAGACGGACATGAATTAAACAAGGACTCTGTGACACATACTAAGACAGACCCAGTGTTAATTTTGACACGAAATTTTAATTTAGTTTTAGTCTTAGTCTTTTGACTATAATTCTTTTTAGTTTTAGTCAAGTTTTAGTCATCTGATTTGTTTTAATTTTAGTCCTATTTTAGTCGACTAAAATTGCTTGGTAAATTGCTTGGTATTTTAGTCGACTAAAATAAGACTAAAATCAATAACAGATTTACTAGACAATTCTTTACAGCTGGTATAGGAAACAAACTTAACCAAAATATATAAAACACAAATTCAACTTTATTTCAACACAACTGTGTCTTTATTTCGATTCAAAAGCTTTTATGCAGCAACAATCACTGTCATGATAATGTAAACAATAACTAGCTGCCAATTGACCATCAATAAAATAAAAATAAAGTTAGGTCCAGGACCTTAAAGCTTACAGTTGAGCTGAACAATAAGTGCATACGTTTAAAGTAAATATTTAATAAGTTGGGTGGATAAAAAAAGTAACAAGATTTTATAAGGTATTCATTTGTCTAGCAATATTGTATGTTTTAAATACTACAATATTGCTAGATTAGTATGTATAATGATAGGATGTGAACATTCACGTTTCACATGACTAATATAGAAATATTTGTGATATTGTGAACAAGTAGAACATTATAAAATATACTAAACATTAGTATTAATCAAATGTATGTATCATAATATTACGTATTAGTATTGTGCTCTCATCTAACTTGAAGAAGGGGCTATTTTACATTACTTTTCAGTTCGTAATATTTAATGCTACAACATCTACGCACTGCAGTCTTCCAATTTTGCTTAGCTCAATAAACATCACCTCTTCGAATGCCGTCTTCCCGGGAGCTCATTTAAAAACTGAAAACCTTCGCTTCACGTCTCAATAAGTCAGGCTCGGATTGGTTCTCTTCTCTCATGCAGTCTCGCCTGTTCCGTTTTGCTGGTTCTTTTGTTCATTCCTCGCATCTCTCTCGTCTGCTGATTTGATTTTCGTCACAGTCTATTTTCGTCTCGTCCTTTATTCGTTGACGATAATGTCAATCAATTTAGTCATAGTTTTAGTCTCCATCAGTGCCTTCTTTTTTAGTTTTCGTTACGTTTTCGTCCGCAAAAATATATTCGTGACGAAAATAATGACGAAAATATTTAGTCAACGAAATTAACACTGGACAGACCGGGTATAAATACACAGGGAGAGACAAACGCTAATGGGGAATAGACAGAGTGTAATGATTGATTACCAGTGACAGCTGGGTGCAATGATTTAGGCAGAGACATGAGGAATGTGGTTAATGAAGTGACAGACACCGTGGGGAAGGAGGACATCTAGTGGATCCCCAGGGAACACAAACCAGACACTGTGACAATACCCCCCCTCTACGGAGCGGCTCCCAGACGCTCCACGACAAGACTTCAAAACCAGGAGGGAGGCGGACAGGTGGAGGCTCAGGAGGAGGGACGGAGGGCCAGAAAATTTTTTGGGGAAACCAGAGACCAGAGGAACATGAAAATGGGGAACAGACACCAGAAGTGCAAACCTAAAACAGGGAGACAAGGAGGGAGGTGGACCGGATTAAGTTCAGGGGGAGGGTCGGAGGGCCAGGCTAACAAGGGGGAATGACTGGAAGTGAACACAAAAAAACAAAAAGCAAAAAACAACAACAATAACACAGGAGATCAGGATGATTTGCAGAAGACCACCACAGCCGTATGGTCAGGGTGGAAGCCCCCCAGGGCGGAACAGAAGACCACCGTAACTGTGTGGTCAGGGTGGGAGCCCCCCAGGGCAGAGCAGAAGACCACCACATCCGTGCGGCCGGACCCACAGGAGGACGAGTCTGGTTGGGCAAGTCTGAAACAAAGAATCTGAACAAGTTAAGAGTAGCCTCCGTGGCCACAACAGGATCCGTCAGATGCTCATAGAGTTCGACTGGGACCTGACGAGGCTCTGGCAACCCTATGGTGTTTAGACTGGATTCCAGAAGATCAATGCTGACTTGACTCTGCTCCTGAAGATCCTTGGTGGTCTGACTCTGCTCATGAAGATCATTGGCGACTTGCATTTTTTCATGGAGATCATTGGTGACTTGCATTTGTTCATGAAGATCAATGGTGACTTGCCTTTGTTCTTGAAGATCACCGGTGACTTGACTCTGCCCTTGAAGATCACCGGTGACTTGACTCGGTCCCTGAAGATCACCGGTGACTTGACTTGACTCTGGAAGGTTAACGGTGACTAGTCCTGACTCTGGAGGGTCAACGGTGACTAGCCCTGACTCTGGAAGGTCAGTGGTGACTAGCCCTGACTCTGGAAGGTCGTCGGTGTCTAGCACGGACTCTGGAAGGTCGTAGGTGTCTAGCCCGGACTCTGGAAGGTTGTCAATGACTAGCCCGGACTCTGGAAGGTTGTCGATGACTAGCCCTGACTCTGGAAGGTCAATGGTGACTAACCCTGACTCTGAAGGGTCCATGAACACCTGGCTCGACTCCTTTTTTTTTTTTTTTTTTTTTTTTAGCGGGTACATCTTTATTAAAGGGGCAATCCAAAGAATAAACAGTCCAGGCAGGGGTCGATATCCAACAAATCCAAAACATAAACAAACACGGACACAAGGCAAGGGCACAATAAGAGACAGACAATAATTAAAAAGGACTCCTTGACACATACTAAGACAGACTGGGTATAAATACACAGGGAGAGACAAACACTAATGGGGAATAGACAGAGTATAATGATTGATAACCAGTGACAGCTGGGTGCAATGATTTAGGCAGAGACATGAGGAATGTGGTTAATGAAGTGACAGACACCATGGGGAAGGAGGACATCTAGTGGATCTCCGGGGAACACAAACCAGACACTGTGACACTAATAGTATCGATTTTAGAAGTAAATTAGTTCATAAAGTCATTACTGCTGTGATGTCGGGAAATGTCAACACTTGTTGAGGCTATATTTTTCATTAATTTAGCCACTGTATTGAATAAATACCTGGGGTTACGTTTGTTTTCTTCTAAAAGAGAAGAAAAGTAATTGGATCTAGCAGTTTTTAATGCTTTTCTGTAGGATAGGTTAATTTCCCGCCAAGCAATACGAAAAACCTCTAGTTTTGTTTTCCTCCAGCTGCCCTCCATTTTTCGGGCTGCTCTTTTTAGGGTGCGAGTATGCTCATTATATCATGGTGACATACTGGTTTCCTTAACCTTCCTTAAGCATAAAGGAGCAACTGTATTTAAAGTGCTAGAAAAGAGAGAGTCCATAGTTTCTGTTACATCATCAAGTTGTTCTGAGGTTTTGGATATGCTAAGGAATTTGGATACATCAGGAAGATAACTTAAAAAGCAGTCTTTTGTGGTAGAAGTGATGGTTCTTCCATACTTGTAACAAGAAGTAGAATTTACAATTTTGGCTATATAAAGTTTGCACAAAACTAAATAATGATCTAGGATATTATCACTTGACTGCATAATTTCAACACTATCAACATCAATTCCATATGACAGTATTAAATCTAGAGTATGATTTCGACAATGAGTAGGTCCTGAACCCCGATAGAGTTCAGAATGTCTATAAATGCTGATCCCAATGCATCTTTTTCATTATCAACATGGGTATTAAAATCACCAATTATTAAAACTTTATCTGCAGCCAGAACTAACTTGGAAGTAAAATCACCAAACTCTTTAATAAAGTCTGTATGGTGCCCTGGTGGCCTGTATGCAGTAGCCAGTACAAACATAACAGGGGATTTATCATTAACATTTGTTTCTCTGGATAATGTTATATGAAGCACCATTACTTCAACCGAGTTATACTTGAAGCCTGCCCTTGAAATCCTGAAAACGTTGTTATAAATTGAAACAACACCTCCCCCTTTGCCTTTGAGATGCGGCTCATGTTTATAACAGTAATCTTGGGCGGTGGACTCATTTAAAATAATGTAATCATCAGGTTTTAGCCAGGTTTCTGTCAAACAGAGCACATCTAGATTATGATCAGTGATCATATTTTTTACAAAAAGTGTTTTCGTAGAAAGGTTTTTCAATAAGCCAAGCTTTATCATTTGTTTATCTGTATTGCATCTGTTTTTTATTTGTTGAACCTCAATTAAATTGTTAATCTTAACCCTTTAGAACCTAAGGCTAAAATTGGCCGTTTTCACTCATTTTGGTTTATTGAGTATAAAATTATAACATAATGTGGTATCTTCAAGTGTAAGGTGTCATTTTTTTCAGAAAAAAATAGGCTTTCAGGAAATTACAGTTATTGTACATTATTTAGTGTAATGAGTTAGTAAATAGAATTAAAATAGACAAAAAAATTAAAAACGGGAAGAAATTGTACTGGTTTTTATTTAGAAAAAATCTGAAAACTCATGATCGAAAGAATCTAATGCCTCAATCTTGAAAAAGGAACTATAATACATATATACAAGTATTTTTGAGACACTGGATTGCACGGTTTTCACTCAGGAGCCATTTGTGGTACTCCAGTTCTCCAGGCGTTTTTGGATCCTTCAATCCAGTCATTTAAATGTGGGGCTCTCTGAAGCAGTTCCGGTCTACAGGACTGCAAGCATAGTCCCACATCACATTCCTGGCATGTCCATGGGGTGCTCCTTTTGCATCGTATGCAACTTTGTGAAAGGTCTTGAGTATCACTCACAGGAACAGGCAGATGATCGCATCTCTCTCTCAGCCGGCCATCCAGGGGAACATCTGTGAGCGGAGCAGCTAGCAGCTCCTGAAAGTTTTGCCGTGTCATGAGCTTATCATGGTGGATGGCACACAGCTCTTTGTGTAAAATGAAGCTGTTGGTCACTGCAATATCTAGGAAATGCTGGAAAATGGTCACATACGACTTGTTTTATGGGGCACCGACTTTGTTCTGAGCATCTTGTTGGAGGTGTCAAGTCCCCCCATGTACTTATTATACAGCTACAGCTGCGACCACGGCCCCGGCCCCTCTGAGATGGTGTTGTGTTCGATGTAGATGGCCCATTTGCTTCTTCGTAGATAACTGGAGAAGCCACACTAAAAAAAGAAGCAACATGTGTTACAAACTCACTATATATGTACATAAAAATACTTTTTTATTATGAAGCAATTTATTAGTAAGAAAATTTGTAAAAAAAAAAAAATATAAATATATAATAAATAACTATAATAATAATAATACAATAAAATAATAAAAATAAACCCTGCAGTTACTTACACACATTTGCATACACACAATCACACATACATACATGCACCTACTCACACACACATATACAGATATAGACATAAATGCATGCATGCACAGTCACGCATGCACGTACGTACACACACATCATAGACTGTATAAGACACACACATGCACACATACACAAACAGATACATGTGCACACAGATACACACAAACAGATATACACATAAACAAACACACAGATATACAAATGCACACATTAGCAGTAGCACACACAAACGTATGCACACATGCATGCACACAAACATACATATACACATGCACGCACACATTCGCATACACACACACGCACCTTTACTTACACACACACACACACGCACACACACAGATATGTCCATGCACTTACATACACACAGAAAATGATGTATGCATGCACACGCACCCATAGACATAACGCTAACGTTACATGAGCAAATATGAACGCATGCATGCACATGCGCGCTTACAAATGTTTGCAACGCACATATAAGTGTGTGAAACCGTGTTTTTTCGTACAGAAACACGGAGTCTGACTATTTTATTCATTTCTCATCGATTAATCAGCAAGAAACAAATAAATAAGCTTCACTTACCAATCCACGACTGGATCAAAGCCAGCAGCATACGCCTCAACATCTGAATACAGACTCCGGGTCCGATGAATCATGTTCAGTCTCTTCCCAGGTGTCATCAGAGATCAAATCAATCGCCTCCTCTCATGTAAAACCTTTTTTCGCCATGTTTTTTGTTCGTTTTTGTTTATATTTCACACTCTCAAACTTTCAAACCTGCTGCGCTCTGTATCTCCCGCTTCAACTCCGCCCTTCCCCCTCTCCCCGAAAGCTGCTGTGATTTGCTGCTGGAAAGCATGCAGTTACCGTATTAAGCTGTATATTGTCTTAAAGCGCAAGATGTCTTCTATCAGACGCAATTTGATTTTTTTTCATAGTGCAAACGGTTGCTGAGTTATGAAACATTAATACCGCATGGTAAATTGTGTCGGCGCCGACACGTTCGGTTTTAAAGGGTTAACTTGGTTTGGACGTTTTTTGTATTTTCTATTTCCGGGAACAGACACTCTATGTGCTGAGAATTAACTGACCTCTGTGACGTGAGGCAGCTAGCAGACGGTCGGTGTAGCCAGTCTGTCTGCTTCCTGACCTGGGCCCCAGTTAGTCAAGTATAAACACTAAGACTATTTGCCATATTTCTAGAGAGAAGAGCGGTGCCAGCCCAGGAGGGATGAAGACCATCTCTTTTAACCAGGTCAGGTCTGCCCCAAAAGCTCGTCCAATTGTCTATGAAACCTATGTTATTCTGTGGGCACCACTTAGACATCCAGCCATTGAGTCATGACAATCTGCTATGCATCTCGTCACCACGGTAAGCAGGGAGGGGACCAGAGCATATTAGTGTGTTTGACATCATGCTTGCAAGTTCACACACCGGTAAACATTTGACTATGTTGGCTGGTGTCTCTATATTCACGTTTCGTACAATAGAATCACCAATAACTAGAGTATCAGGTTTCTCAGTGGGTGCATAACTGAGTGGGGATAACCTGTTTAATGTTTTGATCAGAACAGAAGAGCGGTGTTTTGACCCACGACTACACTGCCTCACTGTCACCCAGTTGCCCTGCTGCAGGGGCTCTGTTGCCGGAACCGAACAATGTACAGGAATCCCTGAGCTAGACGCATCCAAAGCCGTATCTAGAGCCCTAACATTCTTACTGTCCTCAATTAAAGTTCTAATTCTGAAATCTTCTCTGTCAGCCTAACTACTTCCCTGCATTTATCACATGTGAATCCCTCATCTGTGACAGAGATAGATAAACTGTAAATGTGACAAGAGGTGCAAATAATCACCGTGCTTGATTCAATATTCTTACCACAGTTGTTTGATGAACTTGTGAAAAACTGGAGCAAGAGAGAGGAGAGGAGAGGAGAAAAGAAAACAGCGATAGGTTCGAATGAAAACGCTAATGACAAGCTAACGAGTGTTGACGCTTTCTAACGAGTGCTAATGCTAGAGGATTATAATGTAAAAGGAACTCATTCAAATACTGAGGTGCTAAACCATTCAGGGCTTTATAAGTATTAAGAAATATTTTAAAATCTATACGATGTTTTGATAGGGCTAAAATGGTCACACTTCCTCGTTCTAGTAAGAACTCTTGCTGCTGCATTTTGGACTAGCTGTAGTTTGTTTACAAAGCGTGCAGAACAACCACCCAATAAAGAATTACAATAATCTAACCCTGAGGTCATAAATATTAAGGATGAGAAAAGAGGACCAAAAGGCGAGACTCTCAGTCATGGTCTTTTAATGGAAACAAGGCAGTCAAAGAATCAAAATGGTAAACACAAATCCACTCTGGAGACAGAGGTATCAGTCAAACAGAAATCTTTGCTCGTAAACCCTGAGCTTAAACTAAAGGTAGTTGATTAACAGGTTACTGGAATTCGGGATGAGTGGCAGCCGAGCCAGGTGCAGTGGGAGACTCCGACAGAGGGTACGGCGAGGGGCAAAGCCTGTAGAGAGTGTGGGTACCGTAGGCTGGATACCGCGTCCGTTCAGAACCACAGCTTCTGAATTGGTAGAGCACAGTAGGGAGCTTGAAGGGGAATGACTTCCAGACACACCGCACAGGACTAGACAGGACAGGACAAACTGGATTCAGAAGGTAAGAGATGCGTCTTCAGCATTGATCGCTAGGAATAAACTGACAAAGGGGTTAATGAAAGCGGAGGTAGAAATAGCAGGAGGATTCAGGGAAAAGGGGAAACAGGTGGAAAGATTGGGTAAGTAGGAACAGCTGGGACTAATGAAGTTAAAGTGATGGTGTAGAGAAAGAGTGGGCAGGATAACTACAAGAGGGAGACAGAGAAAGGAGGAAACTATGCATTCCATTAGTTTTCAAAATTGGTGTGTTTCGCCGGGTTGCAAAGAAATATAGAGCTGAGTATCATCAGCATAACAGATGATGATATGTCTCCCAAGGGTAACATATAAAGCATGAAGAATAGCGGCACTAGTACGGAGCCTTGAGGTACACCATACTGCACTTGTGATCGATATGATACCTCTTCATTCACTGCTACGAACTGATGTAAGTACGATTTAAACCATGCTAATGCACTTCCATTAATGCCAACAAAGTGTTCAAGCCTATGCAAAAGAATGCTGTGGTCAATTGTGTCAAACCCAGCACTAAGATCCAATAGAAGAGATACAACCATGATCAGATGATAAGAGCAGGTCATTTGTAACTCTAAGGAGAGCAGTCTCAGTACTATGATACGGTCTAAATCCTGACTGTCACAAGAACTGTCACAACTTCATAAATGTATTAAAAATAACAAAACTGAAGTAAGTACATTGCATAAGTATTCCTACCCTTAACTCAGTACTTAGCTGAAGCACCTTTACAGTCTCAAGTCTTTTTCGGTATGATACGATAAACTTTGCTCATCAGAATTTGGAAATTATCAAAACTCCTTTTCCCACTGTCAGCCTGACACAGAAGAACCCCTTTTGAAGTGCCCCAGAAATTGCTCTATTACCCTAATTTCTAAACATCTTTTCTCAAGGGGGATTTTTTTTTGCAACATCTTTGGTAAGTAAATTAGATATTTTCATTCACAAATCAATTTTGTCTAACATAGTTTTACTGTAAATTATGAAAATATCAAGGTTGCCATATGGCAACTCTGTACCACAATGGAATTGCAGTAATGTATTTCCCAATTGGGATTTTTATAGATAGTAGCATCACTAAAATTCTCACAGTTATTGTTATTCTCAAGTGTTTATTGTAGTATAGTTGTATTTAAGTATAAATAACAAAATTATGTCTTCTTTCAGAAAATGAATACAGCAATATTTTATGGAAAAGGCAATAGTAAGAGTGCAGAGTTGGCCTTTGATGGAGAAAAAGGGAAGTGCAAATACCCTGGCTGCAGGGGGATCGTCCGGATGAAGTGCAGCAAATGTGACATGCACCTTTGCATTACAGCTGAAAGGAACTGTTTTTTGCATGTCATGAAATGTGACATGATTTGGATTGAGAAAAGTGCACATGGATGGACTGGGAAAACACACACTTTATTTCAGGGAGCTGGCTATCGTAATACCTGTATTTGTGTTTTCATGTTCTACATGGTATTAGTGCTTGTTCCAAGCTACCATATATTCACTTAACTAGTATAAATTAATTTCAAAAAGACTTGTTTTTGTTGTTGGAAACTTTGTGGATGTAAAACAATAAAAAGCTGATGAATTTGATATGCATATATGGTACAAAGTGCATTTTGTCCATTTGCAAGCATTAATATATATATATATATATATATATATATATATATATATATATATATATATATATATGTGTGTGTGTGCTATCAAAATGTTTTTTATAATTTATCAGAAGTTGAAACTAATTAGAATCAGAATCGCTTTTATTGCCAAGTACTGTATGTATACTCTACATGTAGGAGGAATTTGTCTTAGTAAATTGGTGCTTGACAAAGAAAAAAGAAATACAAGAATAAATAACAGAACAATGAGATATGCAATTTTAAAGTAAAAGCTATACAATAAGAGCAGAGAAAGAGCAGTGGCGTGGCCATAACGGGCGCAGCTGCCACCCTAGAAATGAACTTTGCGAGGAGTGGAGAGCAAGTGGAGTTCAGCGTGACTTTGACTGAAGCGATGATTTTTTAGAAAGTCGAGGCCTGTTTTTATCTTGCTCTGAGGGCGTGTAACACTGTCACTGCCGCTTCATCATGAGCACAATTAATGCCAACAACAGTCCACAATATAACTGCATTTTAGCAAGAATTCACATGATAAAACCATAAGCTAGCTTGACACTGATGGATCACTTAATTCAAACCATACAGATTCAGTTTTAGAAGAGAGAGTTGCGCAGACATTAACTAATTTACACACAGTCACGCGCTCACAAATGTGCATCTTACTGATTTATCTGTAGCTGTCTTACTGATAAAATAACAGATGAAAATGCAGTTATTTTCACCCTTTCAAAATAAATTTATTTTTTTCATTGAAAAACTGAATCATTCAAGAATGAAACACTGCAAAAACATTATTTATTTCATGTCTTTGAATGTAGTGAAATAAAATATTTTAATGCACGGCTAGCTTATGCATCTATTTCATTTTTTATATATACAAAAATAAAATAAAAATAAATAACATTTAAAAAAATTATTTGTTATATATATATATAAAACGATATATCAGCGTCATCTTAATGGGCCTAATTTTTATTGAGGCATATGCTTATTGTTGTCACCCTTCTAAACAAAAAAAAAAAAAAAAAACACTACCTGCCATCACCGTGACTGAGGCGATGATTACCATTTATTCTTATTTTGGTGCACAGTAGGTAAAGTCAATTATATCTCTTTGATCTAAATAAATTACCTGAGTGGTGGTTATTTATTTATATTTTCATTCATATTTATATTTTCAATAAACTAGCTAGCTCACTCATTACACTTTAATAGCACGCAAAAGGCTATGTAAGAATGTTCAAATTATGCAGATTATGTACACATTTTCTGAAGTTATTACATTCATACACACAGTAGTGTAAGTAAAAGGCAACAGTTAATGGACAAAGTATTGACAGTAACACCGTCCAACTGAGGGTCGCAGAGCCTGTCTGTGTGTGAAAGACTCTCGGAGACATCAGACAAATGAACACAACAACACATACAAAGAAACTCACAGGTTACAAAAGCATATATACGGCAAAGAAAAAAAAAGATATTTAGAATATGATATAAGCAACAACATCAGACGACCAAGAGCGATGATCAGGATGATTGCAAGTGTGACATTTAGTTAATATTAATTGACTTAGCCTACATTTTAGAAACAATATTGACTGTTTAGGCTCTGTTTATTCAATGAAAATAGTTCCACATAAACATGTTCAAGAAACACAAAACAGTGTTTCGTTTTTGAATGATTCAGTTTTTTGAATGAATCGAATTAATCGATTATTGATTGCACTTGAACTTGAATTACTGATTTCACTTGAATTTTAATAACCCCACAGTGCCCTATTATCACTACTTTATTTATTGATACAATTTAAGAATCTGTTGTGAAAGATGACACATAAGTCTACATTAAATAGGGTTAAGACAAAATGCCCCCTGATAAAAGTAAAAAAAAAAATGTACTAGAAATCAATTTAACATGGTGAATATCACAAAATGCAAATTAATAAGACATACTGATATTGTTCAAGTAAAATTGTTTGCTTTGACAGGAGATAAATATTTAGACAAGCGCCAGCTTAATGCAGAGCCATGTTATGAATCTTTATCTTTTTTTTCTTTTTTTTTATGTAATAGTCATCATTAATGTGTTTTTGTGTCACTGTTTCCTATGTTGTGTGACAGAATGCCCAAATGAAGAAAAGGAAGGGAGACAGCTGTTTTTCCTTAAAAAAAAAAAAAGGAATCAGGAGAACAGGAGCAAAAAGCAGATGCAGGAGATAAAGATGCAACTGAGAGAAAGGAAGACATGGTGGAGGGACAGAAGGATATACTGGAAGAAGAAGGTGGCACAGAAGAAGAGGAAGAGCAAAACAGAGAGGCAGAAGGCAGCATTAGGCAAACAGAAACACCTTTTGCATGCCCAGTAGGACCCGATGGTATGCCCATTGTCAGCAACATTGTCAGGATTCTTTATTTTGGTTAGGTCATATTTAAAGGGATGCTAAACCTAAACATGAAAATGCTGTCATTTATTCATTTAGGGTTCAGAGTTTAGCTTCAGTCCTAATCAGATACACTAGAAGCAAGCAGATAATGAAGTTGCTATGGATTACATGCAAAGTGTATCTAGATCTGTTTGTAGCCATTCAGTAGAAAATATATATCTATTGTAGAGGAATCAAGTAACTGTAATGAGTGTAAGGTAATTTTAAGGTACTGTGTTATGAATTAAAAAACAATATATCTCATTCTTAGATATATCCAGATTCAGAAGTGATGGACCCTCCCAGCCACAATTGCAGACATTTTCTAAAAGTATTCAAGGAGCTGCAAAGAGAAGTTTTCACAGTGAGTGGTACAAGGCATACACTTGGCTGGAGTATTCACACTCCAAGGATTCTGCATACTGCTTCGCTTGCAGACACTTCTCACTCCCTAATGCTGCTAGTAGTGTGTTCACATCTGTAAATGGATACTCAAACTGGAAGAAAGCCACATTTAAAGACAGTGGATTCAGTTTGCATGCAAACTCAGATGTCCATATTAATGCAATGACTGACTGCCTGTCTTGAGAACAAAAGAATGGGGGAGAACAACCCGTCACTGTTTGCTCTGATGGATCATTACCACAAAAACAAGGTTACTGAAAATCAGAATTTTGTGAAAACTTTAGCAGAAGTTCTCCTCCTGACAGCTACACAGAAAATTGCCCAGCGAGCCTATGATGACTAAGCAGAATCATCAAACAGAGGGAATTTTTTTGAGAATTTAAATCTAATTGGTAAACATGATGCAAATGTGAATAAACAAGTGACACATAGTGCAAAAAATGCAAAATACACAAGCAATACAATCCTGGAATGTTTAGCCGGAATGGTCTGTGATGAAATTATTGAGGAGGTAAAGAAGAGTGAGCAATTTGCTTTTATAGCAGATGAGACAAAGGATCTGAAAAAAAAGAACAGATTTCCTTTGTGCTGAGGTACTATTAAAATGGAATGGTGCATACAAGTTTTTTGGAATTCCAAGAAGCAGAGACATTAGATGCTGCAGGGTAAACAAATGTAAAAACGAAAAACCTTGATGGACAAGAGTACGATGGTGCCTCTGTATTGAGTGGTCAGAACACTGGTGTACAAACAAGAATTAGAGAGGTAGCCAAACATGCATTCTATGTACATTGTATTGTTTAAACCTTGTTCTGGTGGACCGTGTGAAGTCTGTTCCAGATGGGGCACGTTTTTTTCATTACATGAAAGGCTGTATGTTTTCTTTACCAGTTCATATGTTCAACACAAACAGCTTAAAATGCAGAGTGAGATCTTTGAATGTGCACCAAGTGAACTCCAGAGGTTGAGTGATACCAGGTGCACTTGCAGATACATAACTTGTCCAAACTTAATGGATCGATTGTCAGCTGTCAAGAGAGTGCTTGAGGACATTTCAGAGGAAAGTCATCCAGATAGGGCTGCAGAAGCGAGGGGGTTACTTGGTCAGATTGATTCAAATTTCACCGGGCTTTTGTCAGTCTTTAAGATGGTTCTTGGTAGCACAATTTTTTTTTATCAGACATGCTTCAGTCTCCTAAGTTAGATCTTTCAAAAGCAGTTGATCTCATTGGAGCACTAAAACAAACCTCTGAAGGGTACCGTAGTGAGACTTACTTCAACAGTCTCTTGGATGAGATTATGCAGACATGTGACAACTGTGGTATTTCTTCAGACATGCCACTCCATAAGCGGAAAAAACCGAACGCTTAAAATCTAGAACACCGCAGGGTTGTGTCGCAACATCTGCAGTTGGACAGGATGTGAAGATGGAAAATAAGGAAACCTTTAAATTGCATGTTTACTACCCAATCATTGACTGTATGATTGGAGAAATAGAGCGCCGTTTCACAAAATTAAACTGTGGGATCATGAAAGGTATCCAAGCACTTAACAACCTCCACTTAAACCACCTCAAGTAGCAACTTCCTGGATGAAGAAAGCATAGCCCTCTTAGACAAAGCATATGAAGCAGATATGGAGGACCTAAAACATAAGCTACATCAGACCAGATGAATTTTAAGCAGGAAAAAGTCAGATGGACGGAAGGTTCCTGTTACTTTGATGGATTTCACTAGGTTCCTTGAACCTTTCAAAGAAGTCTTCTTTGAGCTTTTTCGTCTGCCAAAAGCAGCTGTTGTGCTACCGGTGAGTACTGCCTTGTGTGATCGCAGTTTCTCTACACTGAAACTTGTAAAAACTCACTGGCGTTCCACTATGTCAGATAGTAGACTAAGTAATTTAGCAGTACTTAGTATTGAGTCTGAGTGTTCAAAAGCTTTAGACATGGATGCTCTCATAAAACGTTTTTCTGCACAGCATGGTAACCGTCGAATTCAGCTCTTCTGATTTACTGTATAGAGAGTGAGCATGGCCATAGCCAGGCTTTGAAAATGAGTGAGGTCCAGGGGGTTTCTATAATAACCCCCTTAATATAGAATTGTGCTAAGATAACCCTTATAAATACAATGAATTATATACACTAACACTTGAAAAGAGACAGAAATTTAGATGTTTTTGGATGGATGCTCCTTTTTAAATCTTACCCTATTTATTGCATCAACGTTTGTTAGTATGTTATATTTATGGGGTGGATGATTTTATCATTGGTTTATTATTAGTTGTAGTAATTGTTGTAGTTGTAGCTCCAATGGCACAGAAGGTAAAGTGTCTGGTGTACATATTTTGACGTGATTGACCTGGGTCCGAATCCGCCTTTTGACGAAATTTTTGCTCCCTTTTCAAATTTCAAATCACATCAGAAAGGCATTCATTTTCAATTAGAATTAAGTAAATAATCAAAAAGGGCTTTATTGTCCCAATAAGGTGGCATCCATTAAATTAGACTCAATAAGTTGCATATTGTTTTATTATGTACTACACTACTGAGGTGCAGATATGCACAATTTGCAATATGTATTACAAATGGTAGAAAATCCTGCTATTTTAACATCTATAGCTATTTGCACTTAGTGTAAATAGTCACTGCCTTTTTTTATTACTTTCAGACTAATGCCGGCAATTTATTAATTTTCAAACATGAAAAATCTACAGAGGTCCGGAACTCTTAGCTGGGTACGGCCACGAGAGTGAGTGAACAGCTGCTGATTTCCATGTTTCACTATTTGTGTGACTTATGTAATTAGGTTCATAATGTTCAGTTACAATTGTCTTTGTGGAATTGTGTTTTTACCGTACAGACTTTATGTATTTATTTTAGGGCTTAGTATTTCCTGGAATTTTTCCAAAAAGGCATTGTTTAATTTATTTTTTTAATGATAATGGGGCAGGCAGTCTACCAATAGACAAAGTCGTGGCCGAGAGGTTAAGGCGATGGACTTGAAATACTTTGGGGTCTCCCTGCGCAGGTTCGAGCCTTGCAGACTACGGGAGGGCTTTGTAGTATTGCTTTAGCTTTCTGTGACAGTAATTGTGCCTTCTAGGCAGAGGTTTAGTGGTAAAAAAAGAGGTGGGTAAACTATAAATTCTGGTTGACCACATTGAGGTCACGGTAAGGTGGGCCACTGCCTACCGGTGTATGTGTATCCTAATTACATCGCTATAGGCTATCATTCGATATTACTACCAAGGGTATCACTGGTTGTTCCCTCATATAGGTCACACAATCACTATTTAATTCATACATTAATCTAAGTTCTGGTTAAAGAGACTCAAGAAGGAATAATAAGGTTGAAATCTATAAAGTTTACTAAATGACAAAACAGAGAGAACATTTTTTTTAAAGAGGAATAGAGAGGGAGGCTTATATCCAGGGGTTCCAATGCAATGCACTTGTATGTAATGATTAGGGATTTTGGATTATTTTCATAGTCGATTAATCTGTTTAATATTTTCTCAATTAATCGGTTAATGGTTTGGTCTATAATATGTCAGAAAAATGTGGATCAGTGTTTCCCCAAAAGCCCAGGAATGCTCCTCAAATGTCTCGTTTTGTCCACAACTCAAAGATATTCAGTTGACTGTCACAGAGGAGAGAAGACACTAGAACATACTCACATTTAACAAGCTGGAATCAAATTTTTTTTTTTTACTTTTATCTTTCATATATTTTATCAATGACACAGACTGCAATGACACAGACAGCTTCATTGCAGAAGGACATCCTTTTGATCACGTGGTTCACGTGAGATGATTGACAGCTTTACAAACTAATGATATCGCACTGATGTCATAGCTGACACGAATCAATAAAAGGAGAGTAATCGCTAGGTCTGTTAGCTGTTTTAGTTCTTCAGATCACATAAATCAGTGTAAAATGAATAGAAATGTTATTCTGTATGACGAAATATTTTACAAACATGTCATAAAATTATTAGCGCACCATTGGACTATAGCCCTGGCGGATCGTGGATATTGTATGTATACGAACACAAATAAACTGGAGATGAGATGAATGCCTGCTGTATGAGTGATGATTTCTATTCAAAATAATGAACTTTATTAATATTATTTTTATTATTATTGTTATTATTATTATTAATTACTGGATATCCATATTTGAATCTTGATGCAGTCTGTTGCAGGGCCGTGCAGAGACCTTTGGAGGGGCAGGTGCTCAAAGTATAAAAGGGGCACATGGAACAAGGTTTTAAATGGCGCTGTTCAAAATATCAATACAGCAATATATTGTGATGCATTCCTTGCGGATTCACATATCGATATGGATGATTATGTATTGATACAGCAGCAAATGCTTTGAAGCAAAGAAACAATAGAGAAGACAATTTTAAGTTTAAAATAATAATAGCTCTGGGATTAGAAACTGAAATGTCTTAAATTGTCCCAACCTGATGGCTTTTTCTTCTCTGTTTCAGCATTAAACTATTATTTTAACCATCACTACTACTCTTGCACCCAATCAATAAGTCCACCTTAAATATTGATACAAAACATAAAAAAACTGATCCACTGGAATATAGTGATTAATATTATTATTACTGTTGTAGTTGTTATTGTCTAAAATTGAACACCTTTGCAATGTAAACAAATGACAGGCTACATTTGTTATTCATATCCTTCACACTGCACTTTGATGTCAGGTATATCATGCATTTTTTATTGACATTGATATTTTTACATTAACTTCCAGAGAGATATTATTGAGTTTACAGGCTAAAGTGGTCTTGCTGTTGAAAGCACTGTTGCTATTGTAGAAAAAAAAATATTTGCGTCACATTTAAAATATAATTATATAATTAATTCCTGAATTTTTATAATGATAATTCAGAGAATGAGAAAATCTGAATAAGCCTTACCAGTGTTGTGATAATTATTTTTAAGGCACATATTAGCGATGACTGCCCTTAATTCAAGCCTTCAGTTTACCCTCGCTTATAACATAAGCACAGAATCAGTTCAGAATCAATCACCAAAAGAATCAGTTCGGTTCAGACGAGCTGTGAGTCAGTCTGCTTCACACTGAATCACACATGCGCAGTATCATCAGGTCCTCGGTTCTCGACGAATCAGACGCGTCTGACAGAAACGGTTCTCAATGAGCGCTTCAGAACTCCTGACCTGATATTTAGATAAACTATTCTTCAATAAATATATTTGTTTGACATGGAAGCTGCGGAATATATATTATTAAAAAAAAAAAAAAACACCCCAGAAAAAAGGGCACTTTCTCTCCAGGAATAAAAAGGGCAGGTGCTCAAGCCCCCTTTGATGTCTATAGCTGTGTCCAAATTCAGGGTCTACATCAGGGCCGTCGCCAGAACAAACCAAATGGGGGGGCATTTAATTTTTATAGGGGGGCACACTTTTTTTAATGATCTGAGACGGACCATAACATAAACCCATATTAGGCTATAACTAAAATAGACCACAATAGTCTTGTTTTGTTCAATTATTCAAATAAAATACTTCACCGTTTGATCTCAACGTCTCTGTTTATTGTCTCTTAACATTTCCAAAACCGCCAAAAATTTATTCTGAGATCGCATGCAACGCGCAGCTCAGCTGCGCAAAGGAATTGCGTATAAACAATACAATACTGTATGCTTAACTAAATGAATTGCATGATTTATATATACATATACATATACTTTCAAACTGCATATTGTAATTTGAATTAATAAAACTACTAACACAAAAAGAACATATTGAAAGGTCTGCTGCTGGAGACTTGCCATTGGTTGTTGTATTTGAATGATTAATGAGGTAGGTCTTTGCAAGGTTTGGGTGCTGTTTTGGGATGTTTTAACAGTCATTTATGAATATAATTATATTTTAAATTATATTCTGTGTAATAATGCGTTGAATAATGAATCGTCTGAATCATTTCTGAAGGTAATGTGTTATGCATTTCTAGTGTTACCGTTGTAGTGATTACTGTTTCTGTGAGCCAAGTTCTGCTGAAACAACGATATCAGTGCAATAATCTAAACGAATAACATTCAATATCAAAAAACGCTAAAAATCTAAAATCGCTCTAGCCGCTCTGCTCACGATACCGCAGAAAGATTCGTGTGCGCTCTGATGTTGACCGAATGCTTAACTTGTATTGAAAGTGGCCGCAAAGCAAACAGACTTGTTGATCTTATGCAGATTAACCACAAGAAGGTTAACGTTATAAATTAATCTCATTAAATGTTGTTGTGGACGAAATATTAAGATCCTTTACTTAAAATGAACGATCTGAGACACCATGGTCCACATATCACTTTTAATTATTTTTTTATGTCCCTGTACGCAAACAGGGACACATCATAGATTACTGCAAACGCAAAACAGCAATAATCAACCTGTCCTCTATTTTGCTTGGGAACTAATGTGATCGGAGCTGCGTCCTCTGGAATCCTCTCAAGCGGTTGACTTCTACGTTCCGATTGGTTGCTGCCCAACCGCGTCATAGCTCATTACCATAAAGTTGCCTTGATTTCAACTCTGCTCGACGCTCTCAAAGGCCAAGTCGCGCCGCGCCGCTCCTCGACGCTGGTTTACATTGAAAATGAATGACTTCCGGCCACTTTGACGCTCTCGACGCCGGCGGTGTGAATGCACAGTAATGCAAGTTTGGTTAATTGTTCTGTGCGTTACGTTTAGGGGGGCACAAAAAGTCATTTGGGGGGGGCACTGCCCCCCGATGCCCCCCCTTGACGACGGGCCTGGTCTACATCCTTCGGAGGACGCATTTGAAGGATGTTACGTCACAGCGCCGCGACGAAGGCTGTCCAAATTTGTAGGATCCTTCAAATGCGGTCCACAAATGCGTCCTCCTTTTCCCCGAATTGGAAGGATGGGTGTGGTGGATCCTTTCGCGTCCTACCTATCCCATAATTCTTTTCGGCAGGACGAAGCGAGCTGTAGCGGAGTGGGGGAGGAGCATTATTTTCGATGTTTTTTAAAAACTGAAAGAAGGGTAGGCTGTCCAAATTCACAAACACTGACTTCCGGTTTTTGTGGTCGTCGGAGGACCCATCCTCCTTCAACCGGGTAGGAAGGATCCTAAGGAGGATGCAGACCTTGAATTTGGACACAGCTTATGTGTGCACGTGCCTGGTCTGTTGCATGTCGTTCATTTTGAACGAATCTTTAATATGATTCAAGACTATCGAGTTGTCTCAGAGAGTGATTTTTTTCATTTTGTGTTGACCGCACATGCGGATTACACAACATATGGGTTCTGAATCAACAGGTGTGGTCCTAGTCTTTTATTCTTCATCTCAGTCCCATAGAGATGGGAAGAGAAAAAGATTAGTTCATTTTGACTCAAAGATCCGAGTCAGTAAAATGAATCTGAACTTCCCACTACTACTTGCAACACGGCAAGCAATTGGTCAACACTGACAAGTTACAGCGCAATATGAAAGACTTCGTCTTTAACAACAAACAACCTATGAAACTAGTAATGAACAATATGAAACTAAAAGATATAAGCTTAATTTAAAATGTCATAGGAACTGTAGGCTATTTAGAGGTGGATATACTCAATTCAGAGGTGGATAAACGCACATTGGAGGTGGGTAAATGCTTTTTCCGAATTTTGGGAGGTGCGTAAACGGTGTTTACGTGCGTTTAGCCTCCACTACATCCCTGCTTCTAGGCCATCTCTTCTACTTACTCTGTACTGGAGCGATGTTCATTCCTGCTCCAGGGGATCTCCCTTGTTCGGCACACCTGGGCTACGTTCAGCCCTGACAAAATGTTGCACAACGTTTTTTAAACAGAAACGGTGATGCGTTGAACACACTGTTCGGATGACGCAAGAGTTGCAGCTATGGCAGCTGAGAAGGCCATTCTTTGTGTTCTTTGTGAAGACTTTTCGGAGCCATCTATTTAGCCTCACATACTGACTTTATTTGTAGTTCATACGGTTTTAATACCCTGTATTTTCTTTCTCATTTTTAGGAAAAGCACTTAATTACCATTGTTTATTTCTATAACAAATGTCTTACACTTGCAATGAAGCTAAAAATAAACAACTATCATTATGTTGATATGTTATATTTTTACAATAAAACTTGCGACAAACATGCCTTCTAATATCCTCAGTTGTTGCTTATACTGAGCTGCAACGAATACATTTGTACATTATTTTCCTTGAAGACATTGTGCGAGTTCACTTTAATACTGCGTGCTTTATATACATGTTGTTGCTGATTGGACTGCAGTTCTGACACATCTACCAAACAAGAGAAAACGCATCTCAAACCCCATTGCACACCGGTGCACTCCGTTTCCAGGAAACATGACGTTCAACCCGGAAACCGTAGCAAGACGTTGCGCAACATTTTGAACATGAACATGCCCCTGATTCTGATGGTCAGCTCGTTAGGAAAGCGCGCTCACAGAGTGAGTAGAATAAGACAGACCTCCCAATTGTGCAGTGCTGTCGGTCCCCAGGCCCAGCACTGAAAAACCCCATTACATAGGATGAGACATGACAGCCTGATTTCTCCTCAGTGGGACTGCTGTATACCGGCTTCCAGTGCTAGCTTACAACCTCCGCTTGCTAGGTTGCAAGTAGGTCAGGCAGCAGTGTTACACACAACAGGCCAGAAGGTGGTCTGCTTAATTCAAGTCCCTGTTTGGGCAAAGGTCAGTCTTCTTTTTGGAGGCCTCAGATTGCTATCACTACGGTCCATCTCTTCTGCTGATTCTGTTCTAGAGCGATGTTCCTTCCTGCTCCCGGGGATCAGTGCATCTCCTTTTTTCGGATGAGACATGGCAGCCTGATTTCTCCTAAGTGGGACCACTGTTTTACCCACTTGCAGGGCTAGCTTGCAATCTCCGCTTGCTGACTCTGCTGGGTTGGTTGCAAATAGGTCAGACAGAAGTGTTGCACACAAACTGAGCAGAAGTTTGTTTACTTCCGTAGTCGTGGCCGAGTGGTTGAGGCGATGGACTACAAAGCCATTGGGGTCTCCCCGCACAAGTTCGAATCCTTCCGACCCGGTTTGCTGAAGGTCATGAGGATAAGTGTCAATGCTCTTTTCACGGTCCTCGCACTGATTTGCGAAATGTCCAGTCCCTCTTCGATGGACAAACAGGCCTCCCAATTGTGCAGTGCTGTCGGTCCCCAGGGGCAGTACTGAAAAACCCTATTACATAGGATGAAACATGGCAGCCTGATTTCTCCTCAGTGGGACCGCTGTTCTTCCCATTTGCAGGGCTAGCTTGCAATCTCTGCTTGCTAAATGAGCTGGCTTGGTTGCAAATAGGTCAGACAGAAGTGTTGGACACAAACTGAGCAGAAATTGGTCTACTTCTGTAGTCGTGGCCGAGTGGTTAAGGCGATGGACTAGAAATCCATTGGGGTCTCCCCGCGCATGTTCGAATCCTGCCGACTACGCTGATGTCCATGCATTTTTCACGGTCCTCGCACTGATTTGCGAAATGTCCAGTCCATCTTCGATGGACAAACACGCCGCTAGTGCTTCTTGTATCCGGGCTCCAGGGTTTGTGTTTGGTGAGCCAGTGGCACGCCGGGATCGTATAGTGGTTAGTACTCTGCGTTGTGGCCGCAGCAACCCCGGTTCGAATCCGGGTCACGGCAACCCTTTGAGTATACGGGAAGGTTAAACATTTTTTACCACCTCATCTTTCTGCTTGATTTTGTTTCTGAAGCTTGGCCTGTTCAGGGAACCACCAGTCTACCGTTAGGTGTAGTCATGGCCGAGAGGTTAAGGCGATGGACTCAAAATCTATTGGGGTCACCCCGCGCAGGTTCGAACCCTGCCGACTACGGGAGGGCTTTGCAGTATTGCTTTAGCTTTCTGTGACGGTAATTGTGCCTTATATGGTCCTTTGCCCTCCTTCGCTCTCTGTGCCATAACTGCTTCTAGCCTTCATCCCGTGACCCCTGCGTCTCTTCTGGGCAGCTTGTTGTAAAACTGCTGTTATATAAAAGGTGAGAAGCCAGTGCTCCACAAGAGGCCAGATAGCTCAGTTGATAGAGCATCAGACTTTTAATCTGAGTGTCCAGGGTTCAAGTCCCTGTTCGGGAGAAGGTCTGTTGCTTTTAGTGGCCTCAACTTGCAATCACTATGGTCCATCTCTTCTGGTGACTCTGTACTGGAGCTGTGTTCCTTCCTGCTCCAGGGGATCTCCCTTGTTCGGCACACCTGATTCTGATGGTCAGCTCTTTAGGAAAGCGCGCTCACAGAGTGAGTAGAATAAGACAGACCTCCAAATTGTGCAGTGCTGTCGGTCCCCAGGCCCAGCACTGAAAAACCTCATTACATAGGATGACACATGGCAGCCTGATTTCTCCTCAGTGGGACTGCTGTTTTACCCGCTTCAAGGACTAGCTTACAATCTCCGCTAGCTAGGTTGCAAGTAGGTCAGGCATCAGTGTTACACACAACAGGGCAGAAGGTGGTGTGCTTAATTCAAGTCCATGTTTGGGCGAAGGTCAGTCTTCTTTTTGGAGGCCTCAGCTTGCTATCACTAAGGTCCATCTCTTAACTGCAAGCCGTTCTATTCGCCGCGGGAGTTTCACTCGTTCATTCTGGTCAGTGTTTACATCCATCCTCAAGCGCATGTGAGCTCAGCTTTACAGAAACTCGCTGATCAGATCACAGAGACAGAACAACAACACCCGGACTCTGTTTTAATCATTCTCGGGGACTTTAATAAAGCCAATCTGTCCCGTGAACTGCCAAAATACAGACAGCATGTTACTTGTCCCACTAGAGACCGTAATATATTGGATCACTGTTACACCACAATAAAGGATGCATATCACTCTGTTCCACGAGCAGCTTTGGGACGTTCTGATCACCTTCTGGTTCATCTTATACCGTCCTACAGGCAGAAACTAAAATCAGCTAAACCTGTATCAAGGACTGTAAAAAGATGGACTAATGAAGCAGAGCAGGATTTACAATCTTGTTTTGACCTCACTGATTGGAGTGTTTTTGAAGCTGCTGCCACCGATCTGGACGAACTCACAGAGACCATAACCTCATATATCAGTTTCTGTGAGGATATGTGTATTCCTACAAAGACTCAAATAATTTACAATAATGACAAACCGTGGTTCACTGCAAAACTCAGACAGCTCCGTCAGGCCAAAGAAGATGCTTACGTGAAGGGGGACAATGTCTTGTATAAACAGGCTAAATACACATTGGAAAAGGAGATCAAAGTGGCAAAGAGGAATTATTCTGAAAAAATAAGGACTCAGTTCACTTCCAACGACTCCGCATCAGTGTGGAAAAGTCTAAAGAAGATCACCAATTACAAGACACCACCCCCCAGCACTGTAGAGAATCAACGACTGGCAGACGATCTGAACGAGTTTTACTGCAGGTTTGAAAGAACACCCATCACCTGCCCTGAACGCCTCCCCACACAACCATTCACACCCTTCACAACTCCTGCAACCAGCCCTGAATGCCTCTCCAAACTACCGTTCACACCATTAACAGCTCCTGCAACCCATCCTGAACACCTCTCCAATCAAGCACTCTCACCATTCTCACCTCCTGCATCCCCCCTCTCCCCCACACCTGCCATTCAGATCAGCGAGGATGCGGTGCGCCAGGTCTTCCGGAAGCAGAAAAGGAAAAAAGCACCAGGCCCAGATTGTGTTACACCAGCCTGTCTGAAATCCTGTGCTGACCAGCTGGCCCCCATCTTCACACAGATCTTCAACAGATCGCTGGAGCTGTGCGAAGTCCCTTCATGCCTCAAACGTTCCACCATCATCCCCATCCCTAAGAAACCCAAAATTACAGGACTAAATGACTACAGGCCTGTGGCTCTAACGTCTGTAGTCATGAAGTCATTTGAAAAACTGGTGCTGGCCCACCTGAAGGACATCACTGGGCCCTTGCTGGATCCTCTTCAGTTTGCCTACAGAGCAAACAGGTCTGTGGACGATGCAGTAAACATTGGACTGCATTATGTTCTGCAACACCTAGACAGACCGGGGACTTATGTGAGGATCCTATTTGTGGACTTCAGCTCGGCCTTCAACACGATCATCCCAAACCTCCTCCTGCCCAAACTAAATCAGCTCTACGTGCCCACCTCCGTCTGTCAGTGGATCAACAGCTTCCTGACAGACAGGCAGCAGCTAGTGAGGCTGGGAAAATACACATCCAGCACCCGTACAATCAGCACCGGAGCTCCCCAGGGCTGTGTTCTCTCCCCACTGCTCTTCTCCCTCTACACCAACGATTGCACATCTAAGGACCCCTCTGTCAAGCTCCTGAAGTTTGCAGACGACACCACACTCATCGGCCTCATTCAGGACGGTGACGAGTCTGCTTACAGACAGGAGGTAAAAGAGCTGGCTGTCTGGTGCAGTCTCAACAACCTGGAGCTTAACACCCTCAAAACAGTGGAGATGATCGTGGACTTCAGGAGAAACCCCCCTGCACTCCCCCCACTCACCATCATGAACAGCCCTGTGACTGCAGTGGAGTCATTCAGGTTCCTGGGCACCACCATCTCTCAGGACCTGAAGTGGGACAATCACATTGACTCCATCGTAAAAAAGGCCCAGCAGAGGTTGTACTTCCTTCGCCAGCTGAGGAAGTTTAACCTGCCACAGGAGCTGCTGAAACAGTTCTACTCCACCATCATTGAATCCATCCTCTGCACTTCAGTAACTGTCTGGTTCAGCTCAGCTTCTAAATCTGACCTCAGAAGACTACAGAGGGTAGTCCGGACTGCTGAGCGAATCATCGGTACAACCCTCCCTTCTATTCAAGAACTGTACTTATCCAGAGTGAGCTAAAGGGCTGTCAAAATCACTCTGGACCCCTCACATCCAGCACACTCCCTCTTTGAACTGTTGCCATCTGGTCGACGCTACAGAGCACTGAGCACTAGAACGACCAGACACAGGACCAGTTTCTTCCCTCAGGCAATCCATCTTATGAACAGCTGATAATAACGGCGAACACACTACACTTTATATTTATATACACACACACTTTATTTATCTAACACACATACTTAGTATACACTTAAATTTTGCACACAATATATATGTACGTACATAACTTCATTTTGTAATATACCTGCCTACAATTGTCATTTGTATATTGTCATTCACTATCTACTTATTTGTATTTTTTATTCTTTTATTATGTGTTTTATGTTCTGTCGCTGTCATTCTGTTGTACTGCAGAGCTTCTGTCACGAAAACAAATTCCTCGTATGTGTAAACATACCTGGCAATAAAGCTCATTCTGATTCTGATTCTGATTCTGATTCTGCTGACTCTGTTCTAGAGCAATGTTCCTTCCTGATCCCGGGGATCAGTGCATGTCCCCAATGCACACCTGATTCTGACGGTCAGCCCTTTAGGAAAGTGAGTAGAATAAGACAGGCCTCCCAATTGTGCAGTGCTGTCGGTCCCCAGGGGCAGTACTGAAAAACCCTATTACATAGGATGAGACATGGCAGCCTGATTTCTCCTCAGTGGGACCGCTGTTCTTCCCATTTGCAGGGCTAGCTTGCAATCTCTGCTTGCTAAATGAGCTGGGTTGGTTGCAAATAGGTCAGACAGAAGTGTTGCACACAAACTGAGCAGAAATTGGTCTACTTCTGTAGTCGTGGCCAAGTGGTTAAGGCGATGAACTAGAAATCCATTGGGGTCTCCCCGCGCAGGTTCGAATCCTGCTGACTACGCTGTTTGCTGATGTCCGTGAGGACAAGCGTCCATGCATTTTTCACGGTCCTCGCAGTGATTTGCGAAATGTCCAGTCCCTCTTCGATGGACAAACACGGCACTAGTGCTTCTTGTATCCGGGCTCCAGGGGTTGTGTTTGGTGAGCCAGTGGCACGCCGGGATCGTATAGTGGTTAGTACTCTGCGTTGTGGCCGCAGCAACCCCGGTTCGAATCCGGGTCACGGCAACCCTTTGAGTATACGGGAAGGTTAAACATTTTTTACCACCTCATCTTTCTGCTTGATTTTGTTTCTGAAGGGAACCACCAGACAAAGGGGCTTGCAGTCTACCGTTAGGTGTAGTCATGGCCGAGAGGTTAAGGCGATGGACTCGAAATCCATTGGGGTCACCCCGAGCAGGTTCGATCCTTGCCGACTACGGGAGGGCTTTGCAGTATTGCTTTAGCTTTCTGTGACAGTAATTGTGCCTTATATGGTCCTTTGCCCTTCGCTCTCTGTGCCATAACTGCTTCTAGCCTTCATCCCGTGACCCCTGCGTCTCTTCTGGGCAGCTTGTTGTAAAAGCTGTTATATAGAACGTGAGAAGCCCATGCTCCACAAGAGCCCGGATAGCTCAGTCGGTAGAGCATCAGACTTTTAATCTGAGGGTCCAGGGTTCAAGTCCCTGTTCTGGCGAAGGTCTGTCGCTTTTAGTGGCCTCAACTTGCAATCACTATGGTCCATCTCTTCTGGTGACTCTGTACTGGAGCGGTGTTCCTTCCTGCTCCAGGGGATCTCCCTTGTTCGGCACACCTGATTCTGATGGTCAGCTCTTTAGGAAAGCATGCTCACAGAGTGAGTAGAATAAGACAGACCTCCAAATTGTGCAGTGCTGTCAGTCCCCAGGCCCAGCACTGAAAAACCTCATTACATAGGATAACACATGGCAGCCTGATTTCTCCTCAGTGGGACAAGGGTTTTTACACTTGTTTTTATATTGTGATAAGCTGAAAGATTTTAATGAGAGGTGTAAAAGCATGATTTTAATTTTGAGAGGAGAAGGAAATGGGAACTTTGAGTGGGAAAAGGTGTTAATGTTGGGCATAAATGAGAAATGTAAACATGAGAAGCTGATTAATTTACTTGTAATGCTGATGAAAAGTTCGATATGGGAAAGAAGAGTGGTGATGAAAAAGGAAAATGTTTTAATCGATGTATGGAATGTGTTCAGGAGAAAAGTAGAAAAATATGTTGAAAGTCTGTTTTATTATTTTAAGTTGGAGGAAACGATTGATGTTTTTTATAATATTTTTACTCAGGAGGTGTTAAAGGTTTTCAAAGAGCTGGGGATTGAATGGTCTTTTTTAAAAGATTAAACTATTTAATGACTTCTTTTAAATGTAAGTAAGATGTCTGTCAATTCAAAGTAGAAGTTTTTTATGTAAAAGAAAGAATCTTATGTATTTTTCTATGTGAATAATTGATATGTATGTTTGAATTGATTAATTTATTCAATAAAAAAAAAAAAAAAATCATATAGTGGTTAGTATTCTGTGTTGTGGCAGCAGCAACCCCGGTTCGAATCCGAGTCACGGCAACCATCTGCCGTTGTGTGTACGGGAAGGTTGAATTTTCTTTTTACCACCTCATCTTTCTTCTTAATTTTGTTTTTGACGCTTGGCCTGTGCAGGGCTCCACCAGACAAGGGGGCAGGCAGCCTACCACTAGACGTAGTCGTGGCAGAGAGGTTAAGGTGATGGACTTGAAATCCATTGGGGTCTCCCCACGCAGGTTCAAACACTGCCGACTACAGGAGGGCTTTGCAGTATTGCTTTAGCTTTCTGTGATGGTAATTGTGCTTTCTATGGTCCTTTGTCCTAACTGAGAACTGGAGCTTGTAGCCTAGAATTTTTCTTTGTAAATTATGTGAAAATCATCTTGTTTACTCACTTACAGAAAACAATACATTTATTTAAATTTTCTAAAACACTTTTTGTTGGCAAAAGTCATATGCGAGTAGGCGTCAACTATCATGAATATCATTGTGATTTACAAAAGCCCTGCATAATGAGCTGCATAAAGAGCCGCTCAGTCAGCTGTTGTCACTGAGAGGGAGGTGTTACAAGAAAGAACGTGGGAACAAAATAAATTTATATAATTTTAAGTTTGTAGTTTATTTAGAATATATTTAATTATCCCACAACATAATTTAATATCCACTTGGACCCCTGCGCGCCAGTTCTGTCTGTCCCAATGATCACCTGTGTCACCACAAACAGCCCATCTGTCCCTCTTACCGCCTATGTGACCACTAACTGCCCTTCTGTCCACTGGTAATACAAAGACTGTGACCACAAGCAGTCTATGTGTCCCCCTGATCCCCTACGTGCCCACAAGTAGCCTTTTTATCCCCTTGACGAACTTTAAAACACATCCATCTGGAGTGTTATTTTCTGATAAAATGATGCAAGCCATAGCAGTTTCTAACACATGGCTAACCTTCTTGAAATTCAACACAATGGTCAACGAATCTGCCAAGAAACCTGTTCAGGTGGCTCCTCGCTTACTCCCGAAGCACCCAGAGGTGTTAAACCCTCTGAATTCCACTGACCACAAACAGCCTGTTTTTTTTACAATGGGATAGATTGTACGTGGCAAGTCCATATCTCAGCTTTCTGAAGAGATATCAAGCTAAAACCTGCTTTCCCATGCTAGTCTAGACACGTGCTACCCCAGTGGTGAGTTTCAAGAAGATTGGAGAAGCTTTAAATTTCGGCTCAAAAAAACTCAAAGTTTCAAGAAGATTGGAGAAACTCAAAAATTTGACCAACAAAAATCACCAAGATAAATTTTTGAGTTTCTCCTGTGTTCTTGAAACTTTGGGTTTGTTAGTTTGAGACTAGCACAGGAAGGCAGGTTTCAGCTTGATATCACGCTGCAAGTGTTTAATTCCGAGGTATGTTAAGGGTAGCGTTTCAGGAAACTCTGCATAGACTGTCAGGCCGAATGAACTCTGGCCTCTTGTGTGTGGGACTTACGCCGATTGTCTGTTAGTAGTGGTCATCGCGTTCGTCTAACACGCGAAAGGTCCTCGGTTCGAAACCGAGCAGAAACAGCTGTCCCTTTTTGAAGAAATGTATGAACTCCTTTGAGCCGACAGTTGGCTTCAGAAGGTTTAGCCTTTACACGCATTTTGCCGAGCCTGCACACAACGATTTCGGACTTCTTTAGAAAGTGGGTTTCCATATTGTAGTGGTTATCACGTTCACCTCACACGCGAAGGCCAGTCGCGGATAGGTGTAGAGTGCTGACTAGCCAATAGGAACGAAGGAAATTCCAGGGAGGCGGGACGTAAAAAATACACAGAATTAGAGGTTCGAATCCCGTCTCGGCCACAAACACCATAAAATAAGTTTGTATTCGTTTTTCATCCAGATACACTTAAAATGTGCAACGATCTTAATAAATATTTACATTATTATAGGGAAGTTATTTTTAATATAGAACAATTTGAATAATTAAAAAATAACATTTGGTAATATTTCAGGACTTTATTTTGAAAGAAATTAATTTTATATTTGTATAACTATGAACAGAATATATATATATATATATATATATATATATATATATATATATATATATATATATATATATATATATATATATATATATATAGGTCAGTAATTCATATATTACATAAAACTGAAAAATTTAATTATTAAAGTACAGTACTTACCAAAATATATAATAGTTGAATAAATATACATTAAATAATTATATATTAAACAACAACAATAATAAAATCCAAAGCTGTGGAGAACACAGGAAAAACAATTAAATTGTGTTGTAAATTAAATAATTATGAACAATTATATATATTTAATAGTAACAGTGATTAGCATTTAGTGTTTACAAATCTGAGAAAGGTAATAACAACGCAAGTCTATAAAATTTACTTATAAAAAACACTAAAATACAATGGAAATAAGGTCAATGTTTCAGGTATTTTAAAGATCAAATGGGAATAAATAATTTAAAATTACAGATTAAACAACAGTAATAATAATAAAATCTACAGTTGTGGATAACACGGGGGGAAATACAAGAAACACATATTTTAAATTAAAAAAGAGTTTAATAGCAACAGTTATTAACATATAGTGTTTATGAGGCAAGATAAAATAATGCAAGTCAATAAAATAAAAATAAAAACACTAAAATACAATGCAATACAATAAAATATATTACTTTTGGTATTTTAATGAACTGAAATATAAATAAAATAATTTACAATTATAGATTAAATAACAACAACAACAATAATGATAATATAATCTAAAGTTGTGGATAACGGGGAAAAAAACAAGAAAAAAATATTTTTAAAATTAAATAATTATGTAGACAGTTTAGTTATAACAGTTATTAACAATGCAAGTCAACAAAATAAAACCTCACTAAAATACAATGCAATAGAATAAAAGAATCCTTTCTGTGCTTTAATGAACAAATGGAAATAAATGAAATAATTTATAAAAAAAAAATGGAAAAGGTTATTTACATAACCTTGTGCAAGAATGTCTTTGGCAAATGACATGCCCAGATCTCAAATATTGTTTTGTAGCACAGTGAAGTCTTTTTTTTTTTTTTCGTTTATCCACCTCTGCTTCTCAGTCTCATAGAATGGAGACTGCTGAAAGTCTCTCCATGGCATTTCTGCTCTCATTCCCTGAGCCTGATAAAGAGAAAACACTAGCAGGACAGTAAATGTATTTGCCTGCCACTCCAGGTAAACTAGTGTGAATATGAGGACTGTTGAGTCCTTGTTTCAGTGGCAGGTGGCAGAATCTGCACAGACGACCAGTAGGATGCTCCACTGCTGACTTCCGCTTGCTTCTCTCATCAGTGACCCTCTTCCTTTCTGTCCCTCTCTGCTTAGAGGCCTCCAGTTCCCGCTGAAAAAAAGGAGTCTCTGCAAAATCTTCAAAAGGCATTCTGGGGTTGGTCAGGCCCTCTGCTGAATATAGCCCCTTTCACACTGCCATTCCGTCAAATACAGGGGTAAAGTAATAATAATACATTTTATTTATAAAGCACTTTACAATTTAAAGAAAATCTCAAAGTGCTACAATAAAAGCAGAAAAAAAAAACACAATCTAAAAATTAAGTTAAAAAACAACTGCCAACTAAAACTAACAAAATTAAACATGAAAAAAAGTTTTAAACATTGAAAAACTTTTTAAAAAGATACGTTTTTAAGTCCTTTTTAAAACCATTTGTCGTTTGTGGAGCCCTCAAGTGTTCAGGAAGAGCATTCCAGAGCCGAGGGGCCGCGGCACAGAAGGCTCTGTCCCCAATTGTACGGGACTTAGTCTTAGGGGGACGGAGCCGGTGGGTATTTGTGGAGCGGAGGGAACGTACTGAAGTCTGTGGAGTAAGGAGTTCTTGAAGGTAACTGGGGGCATTGCCATGGATGCACTGATGTTCCTGTAATTGTTCCCTGGTCGCTAGATTTGGCACTTTCACACTGCCAGTGATGACCCGGTATATGTGCGTGCTTTCACACACAACCCTAGAAGATCCCGTAACGACACGTGACATCAGCGCGTGACGTGTAATGTACGAGTCGACAACGCTTGGCACGTTATACTTTAACTGAAGCAAGCAAACGATCTCGGCGTCAGCGCAGAAAGTGAGGAACTAACTGATCTCTGCTTCATTACAGTTTGCACATATGTTTTCGTCGCGAATGTTGATCTTACTTCAAAACAGCCGGTAAAAGAGTCGCGCGATAACGCGCGTCATCACTTCGATACGGAATTAGATCTGGCTTTTGTTCACACAGCGCTCGTTCCGGATCGATTACCGCAATGTTACTAGGTCCCCGACCCGGGTTCAATTCGGCAATCAATTCCGGGACGTGGTTGCTTTCACACAGAAGGGGACCAGGCAATGTTACGGGAATATTGCGGGTCCGACGTGCAGTGTGAAAGGGGCTTGTGTGTCAAATACTTTCTTGGAGCAGTAGAAGTATTTAACATCACTACCTTGATAGAAGAAATGTATTGAGGAGCCATCACCCATGTATCGAGACTTAGGCTGGCCACAGGCTAAACAGGATCTGGTTTGCTTTTATTGCAGCACCTGCAATTGTTGTTGCTGCTGAACTGCCTGCTGCTTCTCTATGATGTCCTTCACCATCTTCTCGAATGCTGTCTGGTCCAGAGGGACAGCCTCAGGAACAGCCTTTGCAGGTGGATTGACTGGGGCAGGTGCCAGTACTGTCACTGGGACACTGATTGTTTCACTGCCTGAGTGAAGACGCTGCCATAACTGCTGTGTCTCCAAGAGATTTTCTGGGCTGGTATTGAGACAAGCATTAGTGTTCTTTTTTTTAGCAAGGTGTTTTATGTAACTGCTTATGTGCTGCTTTGTGGTGGAATGCAGAAGGCTGTTGGGGTCAGTACAGGCACTCTGTACCATAGCAGCATATTCAGCATCAACCTTTGTAAGGAGATCCTTGCTCCCATGATGCTTGGCCAGCAGACCATCAATGATATTTCTCATTGGATCCGTCCATCTATTATGGTTTAACACAAAAACTCGGCCACCGGTCTTAATAGGTCCAGTGCGAGCAGAACAGGGAGAAGCAGCTACAGGCAGTGGTGATGTGCTTGGGAGTTCTAAAAGAGATTCACAAAATTACTAACTTAAGTATATGTTTTCTGTGTCCATAGATGAGGCAGACAGATTACACACATTGACGCCTGTATGTATTATATAGTTACCTCCAACTAAAAGACACTCCTCTGATGTTTGTTCCTTCACTGTCACAGCACTTGGTGTAGGAAACTGGTGAAAAATGACAGCCTGTGAGGTAGCCTCTGGTTCTGCAGCAAGAGGGGTCTCAGCAGAAGAGGTATCCTTTAAGCATTCCTAAAAAAATGAGTGCAATATGCAAGTGAGAATTATAAATTTATTTTTTTTAATAAAAAAAAAACGTATACATTTTTTTTAAAGGCATACCTGAGATGGGAATGAGAACGGAACGCCAGATGAAGACTCCTCTTGCATCTCCACATCTCCTAGGTCTGTCTTCCTGCTTTTGTGCTTGTCAAAGTCAAGAGGCACAGGTCGACAACCTGGCTCCACATATTGCAGGCCAAACCTCTCTCCTGTGTCCCTGCTGGAGATGTGCAAGGCTGGATATTTGGGTTGCCCTGTCACTTTTATAGATGCCCTGTTTAACTCTATCATCAAAACAGGGTCAAACACTCCAGGTAAGACAACCCCAGGCTGCTTCAGGTCCACCAGCCACTGATAATTCCAGCGTGCCACACCAGTCATACCCTGTGCCTGGAACAACTCAGTAGAGACACGATTGCCAGTTACCCACTGAGCCTGGTGGAAATGAAACCCCTCCTGCTGTGAAGTGCCTCTCACAGGGATCCAAATGGGCACAGCAGCTCCATCACCCTTGACATGATTCAGCTGTAGGGTCCCACCATATCTGTAGAGGATTCCTTCCTCCACCTCAGGATCACTCAGGCAGCCTCTAAGGATGTGGATACGCTGAATCCACCATAATTTTAACATTGAGGGTTTGAAAAGGAAGATGTTGTTGGGATCCTTTGCCAGATAGAAATGGTGTAACACTTCTTCCACCCTTTGAACCAGCTCTCTGGGATGTGGCACTTTTGTCCTACAATGCTCTCTGATGTGCAGCTTGGTGGGATTAGCAGGCTCGATACCACATAATCTGTATGCGTTCTTCAGTTTCTCCAGGTCACCCTGATCAACTACAGAGAAGGCAGAAGAGATGAACTGGCAGAAAAAGCCATACAGAGGATGGTGCTCCGAAACACACTCCCTGGTGAACCGCCGCATAAAGTGAAACAAGTCCAGTTTAACAACCATGTCCTCGTTGAACTTCCTGCAAGCGGCATGTAAATTCTTGAGGTTTCCTGATGTAACCTCTGCCACAGTAGCTTCTGTGGTCCTCCAGGCTTCCCACTGCTGGTGCTCATAAGGTCCTGGGTCCATCACTCTGAAAGCGGCACAGCAGTCCCTAAGTACATAAAGGGGGAAAAAATACATTTTAATGTATTCATAACCTTTGCTTACACCACTTGATGTAATGTTTGGTTAGATGTGATGATTTATACCTGTCCACCCACTGGTACTTGGCTTTGGGAATACCAGCAGCACTGTAGCGATTTGATAGCCCACAGTACATTGACTCCAATGACTGCTCACTTTCACTCTGCAGCATCACCCGGGACAGAATCATCCAGTTCTCATTCATCACAGCATAGGATGACATCGTGCCAGATAAGAGGGTCACTTTTCTAGCAACTTTGCGTGTGTGATCTGACCTGAACACCTGTCCAAAAGTGCCTTGTAGGAGCTGAGTGAGAGCTGCTTCCTGCCGCTGATATTCATGAAGGAGGCACTCTATTAAATAGTGCGCAGAGACAGACACCCCATTCCACCCATCAGTGTCTCCGTAATCCCCAAACGGTGCAGGTGTGTCATCCTTCCTCAGTGCCCCAGTGATGGTTTTCTGACCATACAGCCCTGCTTCAGCATCCCTGACATTCTGCACACTGAGAAGGTAAGCCAGATGTGCTCTTTCAAATTTAAGGTGAAGCACCTCAGACAGCTGGTTGGCCATGTCATTAGGGGATTTTCCAGAGCGCCTCAGTTCATCCATCACTGTTTTACAGATTGCCTTCTTATGGGTGAGGAAGGCTGGCAAGATGTTTCTGAATCGCTGTGGTAGAATGTCCGGCCACTGAGGTTTATCAGCAAACCAGTATCTTTTGCATGCCTTACAACACAGACGTGAAGCAAGGATGTAAAATTGCCCAGTAATACCAAGGATCACTCTGGGTCTTCCCACACCAGAGGACACAACGTTTGGATTTTGACATCTGTAAAGACAAGGCAGGATGTAATTGTTCCTAAGCCTTTCCATTATACTGTGCTCAGGTTTCCAAATGAAAAAGGGATGGAGTTGGAAGTATTTGGGTGATGGAAGGCCAGTGTTTGTCTCTTTAAGCTCAGGCTGAGGTGGATAGCGCCATAAGGAGACCATATTCATGAGGTGTCTTACTGGGTGTGATCCTGGCCAGAGCCCCATGGATTCCATCTCTGTCTTCATCCAAATTCTTTGTTGAAGAGAGCAGTTCCAGCGGCTGATATCTTGCAAGTAGCTAGGAACAGGTGCTTCTTTCTGTACAGAAGGCATTGATGCAGGAGCTGTAGGTGCTGATTGTGCAGCAGAAGGTGGTACAGGCACATCAGTCTGTGAAGAAGGCATACTGGGACTGGGAGAACTAGAGACTGCATGTGATGTCGACAGAACTGCATGGAACACAAAAAAGATATGTGTGTGTGTGTGTGTGTGTATTAACAATGATTGCACATGATGTGTATTTAACTGTCTTTACCTTTTTTGTAGCTGAGAAGAGGGGCTTCAGTCAGTGCAGATGGCATTGGTGCAGGTGTTGATTGTGTTTCTGCAGGTGGTACAGAGCCTTCACCCCGTGAAGAAGGCCTACACACAGGAACTGATGTTGATGGAGGCTGCGGCAGACCTGCACGGAACAGGAAAAGGAGGAAATAAAAAATATATTAAAAAACTGAATGTACATGATGTGTATTTAATTGTCTTGACTACATTAAATGACTTATTTAATGTAACGCATGAATCATTGTTTATTATATCATTCTATTTATTCTAGGAATAAAAATTCTAATAATGTTCAAAACTCTGTAAGTAAACATTCCACTTATAACAGCAAATGACACTTTAAATACCATGCATACAATTCATGAAGTGCACTCACCCTCACCACTGGTATGTTCAACCCTTAATTATAGTTAGAACAAAAAAAACATGTTTTTTAGAACAGACAAGAACACTGCCAAAGCAACAAATAAGATAATTAAATTCAAAAATGGAGGATAAGTCTATATGTAACAGAATAAGCCTCTGAATCTGATTAGGAAAGTAACCTGCTGTAGACAAGACTGTGGATCCCGTGGCTGCAGATGATCCTGAAAATTAAGCATTATAATTTGAAAATTTTTGCTCCAGTATGTGCAATTGCATGTGTCAAAAACATGCTGAACTTGACATGGCTCTGTATAACATACATGACGTGACTTGTGATTCACTTACTCAGCTGTGTGAGATACTTTGTTGGAGACAGACTCAGCATTATCCTCTCCAGTTCTTCATCCTCCTCCATCACTATAAAACAAAATCAATGGATCAGTAGGCTTTAAGTAACAATATAAGCACATTTGCATGAATTTTATTAACTTACCAGGCTGATCAGAAGCAGTACTGGAAGAAACAAGTGGTCTTGCAGTGGAAGCTGATGGTGGGGGCACCGGAGGATTGTTTATCGTCAGCTGTTGTTGCTGCTGTTTTAAAAGATACTGCTGCAAGTTGTACATTTTGCTGCCTGGAACACACTTCTGCTTTATTATAAAGAAAGCATATCCTTCTGCCCTGGTATCCCAAATTTGTCTCCAAGTGTCTTGAGCTCTTGTTCCAAATCCAACAGTATTGTCTTCCTCCATCAAAACTGGCAATGGATCTGTCCTTTGAGACAGATACCGTTTAAGGTCATCAATTTCCTTAAAGCTTCTTGAGTATTCAATAAAGGAAATTAGACTATCTTTGCAAGGACCCTCTGGGTTGAACTACCCAGCCTGTTCTTCTTCCTCAACCTTATTGGACAGGTACAAAGCATAGCCGACATCATTCTCTAGTAACCACCTGAAAGACTGGCCCTTGTATTTGCCAAACTGTAGAATATATTCTCCCAACACGTCTTGCTTGTCAGAGACATCCCCTCCTCTCTGTAAGACAACAGAACGGGCATTCATCCTGACCAGATCTTCTCTTTGAGGTGTTGACTTGTTCTGCAGTGAAGGGTTGTCTTTAATTCTTTTTGCCTCTTCTGATGGGTCCCGGCGTAAATGGCCTGATGGGCCTTTCCTGAAAGACACCTTGTATCTCCCGGGGAAAAAAAACAGTTTTCTTCATGATGCTGTTCTGAAATCATGACCACATAAAAATACTTAATATAGTGAAATAAGACAGTTATCAGCAGCAGTTATTTTAACTTGCCATAATATTTCATAATATTACAGTTTTTTTCCTTAATAAATGCAGCCTTAGAGCATAAGTGTTATTTAATATTTATTTAATCCACTCAATATATGAGTAAGTATATATATTTTTAATATGAAAATGTGTACATGTATATATTAAAACAAGTTTAACTAATTCAAAATGTTGTTTTATATACACACAGTTTAGTAATATATATAATAATATAGAATATATATGTAATAAATGTAATATGTGTGTTTAATACATATGAATTACATTATGAGTATCATATTGCATTGTTAACATTTTAAAAAAATTTAACAAGTACTTAGAGATTAATTATGAAACATTGACTCTTACAAAGAAACTATAACAATTATATAAAATAACTGCTGTATTTTCAACGATGAGTTTGGTTTAATATTTCCTAACATCACAAACCAATCAACACAATTAACACAATACCATTAAATGAGAATATACATGTAATTTATATGATAAAATATTTACAATCCAGAAAGTGAATATTGCTAAAGTAACATTCAACTTAACCTACCTTCTCGCTTAACGTTAATTGTGTTGATCTCGCACTCTTACGTAAAAACAGCGGTCACCTGAGGTAAAACTTTTGCGAAGGTAGTTTAGACAGTTAATGCTTGTCAGCAAACTTGTTTTGTTTTGTACAACAATTCGGTAAACATATCTCTCCGATCGTGAAGCTGGTCTCCTCCCCTCCTCCACTCGCTACGAATGATTGACAGATGACACCAGGCTGTTTGAATTCCGCGCCACGGAAGAGGCGAAACAGCGCCGGGGAATCTACGTGTGGCCACAAATATATCACATCCGTAGTGTTAAGCACTACCACAGAGAATGAATGGGAAAAGTTAAGAGAAGTTAAGCTTAACTATTTTCGGCTGGGACGCGAAAGGTCCCCAGTTCGAAACTGGGCGGGAACACTGAATCTCTTTTCACAATCGTTTAGGTGGGTTTCTGTTGAGGAGGAACTCAATTCTACCAAGGCTTTGCGGCCAAGAGGCATGAACACAGTCACTAAAGGTATAGTTGATGCAGAAATGAAAGAGCAGTCATTGTTTGACCTAAACCTATCCCACAACTGTGACATTCCAAGCCTGTCTGGCTTTCTTCTGAGGAACACGAAAAAAAGAGATTTGCCTGAGTGGCCCTCTGTTGAGCAGCAGCTCTGCATCACGAAGGCCCGTCTTTACACAGGTGTAGAGATAATTATTAAGCACACTACGGCAGCGGTAATACCCACGCAGACAGTACTCTGTACTTTTGACCTGGTAGTTTAGATGAACAGATGGCCGGTGCACTCAAAGACCCAATATTTTCGTACAACACATAAATATACATATATTAAATGAAAGTGGGGAAAAAAAGCAAAGAAGAAATGGCCACAGAGGATTCCCGCAAACAACTGGAGAAATTCTCGGTTTGCTGCTAAAAATAGAAGGTATTTGCGAACTGAAGAGCGCAACGCAATTGTAATTTGATTCCCGCTCCAAGATGCATGAGATGAAAAGATCTGACACCTTTGCCACAGGGTTTCCGTAGTGTAGAGGTTATCACGTTCGCCTTACACGCGAAAGGTCCCCAGTTCGAAACTGGGCGGGAACACTGGATCTCTTTTTCAAAATTGTTCAGGTGGGTTTCTGTCAGGAGGAACTCAACGCTTCCAAGGCTTTGCGGCCAATAGGCATTAATACAGTCACTAAAGGTAAAGTTGATGCAGAAAATGAAAGAGCAGTCATTGTTTGACCTAAACCTAACCACAACTGTGACATTCCAAGCCTGTGTGGCTTTCTTCTGAGAAACACCAAAGACGAGATTTTAGGAAACTCTGCGTAGACTGCCACGCCGAATGAACTCTGTCCTCTTGTGTAAGGGTCTTATTCCACCTAGGCCATCACGTAAGGCAGGGTCTCAAGGGGTGTCTAAAAGGGGTACGTGGCAGGCCCTCCTTAGACCCCTGCGCGCCGGCCCTGTCTGTCCCAATGATCACCTGTGTCACCACAAACAGCCCATCAGTCCCTCTCACCGCCTATGTGACCACTAATTGCGCTTCTGTCCACTGGTAATACAAAAACTGTGACCGCAAGCTGTCTATGTGTCCCCCTGATCCCCTACGTGCCCACAAGTAGCCTTTTTATCCCCTTGACGAACTTTAAAACACATCCATCTGGAGTGTTATTTTCTTGATAAAACGATGCAAGCCGTAGCAGTTTCTAACACATGGCTAACCTTCTTGAAATTCAACACAATGGTCAACGAATCTGCCAATAAACCTGTTCAGGTGGCTCCTCGCTTACTCCCGAAGCACCCAGAGGTGTTAAACCCTCGGAATTCCACTGACCACAAACAGTCTGTCTTTTTTACAATGGGATAGATTGTACGTGGCAAGTCCATGTCTCAGCTTTCTGAAGAGATATCAAGCTAAAACCTGATTTCCCATGCTAGTCTGGACACGTGCTACCCCTGTGGTGAGTTTCAATAAGATTGGAGAAACTTGAAATCTCGGCTCAAAAAAACTAAAAGTTTCAAGAAGATTGGAGAAACTCGAAAGTTTGACCAACAAAAATCACCAAGAGAAATTTTCGAGTTTCTCCTGTGTTCTTGAAACTTTGGGTTTGTTAGTTTGAGACTAGCACAGGAAGGCAGGTTTCAGCTTGATATCAAGCTGCAAGTGTTTAATTCCGAGGTAAGTCAAGGGTTAGGTTTCAGGAAACTCTGCATAGACTGCCAGGCCCGAAATGAACTCTGTCCTCTTGGTGCGTGGGAATTACGCCGATTGTCTATTTGCTTTCGGGCACATCACAGTATAAATATTGGCCCAAAAGCACTCTAGCGTTAGACCGTGGAGTTTCTGTAGTGTAGTGGTCATCACGTTCGCCTAACACGCGAAAGGTCCTCGGTTCGAAAACCGAGCAGAAACAGCCGTCCCTTTTGAAGAAATGTATGAACCCCTTTGAGCCGACAGTTGGCTTCAGAAGGTTTAGCCTTTATGCGCATTTGCTGAGCCTGCACACAATGATTTCGGACTTGCTTAGGAAGTGGGTTTCCGTAGTAGTGGTTATCACGTTCGCCTCACACGCGAAAGGTCCCCAGTTCAAACTGGGCGGGAAACACTGAATCTCTTTTCACAATCGTTTAGGTGGGTTTCTGTTGAGGAGGAACTCAATTCTACAAGGCTTTGCGGCCAAGAGGCATGAAACACAGTCACTAAAGGTATAGTTGATGCAGAAATGAAAGAGCAGGTCATTGTTTGACCTAAACCTATCCCACAACTGTGACATTCCAAGGCCTGTCTGGCTTTCTTCTGAGGAACACGAAAAAAGAGATTTGCCTGAGTGGCCCTCTGTTGAGCAGCAGCTCTGCATCACGAAGGCCCGTCTTTACACAGGTGTAGAGATAATTATTAAGCCACACTAGGCAGCGGTAATACCCACGCAGACAGTACTCTGTACTTTTGACCTGGTAGTTTAGATGAACAGATGGCGGTGGCACTCAAAGACCCAATATTTCGTACAACACATAAATATACATATATTAAATGAAAGTGGGGAAAAAAGCAAAGAAGAAATGGCCACAGAGGATTCCCGCAAACAACTGGAGAAATTCTCGGTTTGCTGCTAAAAATAGAAGGATTTGCGAACTGAAGAGCGCAACGCAATTTGTAATTTGATTCCCGCTCCAAGATGCATGAGATGAAAAGATCTGACACCTTTGCCACAGGTTTCCGTAGTGTAGAGTTATCCGTTCGCCTTACACGCGAAAGGTCCCCAGTTCGAACTGGGCGGGAACACTGGATCTCTTTTTCAAAATTGTTCAGGTGGGTTTCTGTTCAGGAGGAACTCAACGCTTCCAAGGCTTTGCGGGCCAATAGGCATTAATACAGTCACAAAGGTAAAGTTGATGCAGAAATGAAAGAGCAGTCATTGTTTGACCTAAACCTAACCCACAACTGTGACATTCCAAGCCTGTGTGGCTTTCTTCTGAGAAACACCAAAGACGAGATTTTAGGAAACTCTGCGTAGACTGCCACGCCGAATGAACTCTGTCCTCTTGTGTAAGGGTCTTATTCCACCTAGGCCATCACGTAAGGCAGGGTCTCAAGGGGTGTCTAAAAGGGGGTACGTGGCAGGCCCTCCTTAGACCCCTGCGCGCCGGCCCTGTCTGTCCCAATGATCACCTGTGTCACCACAAACAGCCCATCAGTCCCTCTCACCGCCTATGTGACCACTAATTGCGCTTCTGTCCACTGGTAATACAACAACTGTGACCGCAAGCTGTCTATGTGTCCCCCTGATCCCCTACGTGCCACAAGTAGCCTTTTTATCCCCTTGACGAACTTTAAAACACATCCATCTGGAGTGTTATTTTCTGATAAAATGATGCAAGCCGTAGCAGTTTCTAACACATGGCTAACCTTCTTGAAATTCAACACAATGGTCAACGAATCTGCCAATAAACCTGTTCAGGTGGCTCCTCGCTTACTCCCGAAGCACCCAGAGGTGTTAAACCCTCGGAATTCCACTGACCACAAACAGTCTGTTTTTTTTACAATGGGATAGATTGTACGTGGCAAGTCCATGTCTCAGCTTTCTGAAGAGATATCAAGCTAAAACCTGATTTCCCATGCTAGTCTGGACACGTGCTACCCCTGTGGTGAGTTTCAATAAGATTGGAGAAACTTGAAATCTCGGCTCAAAAAACTAAAAGTTTCAAGAAGATTGGAGAAACTCGAAAATTTGACCAACAAAAATCACCAAGAGAAATTTTCGAGTTTCTCCTGTGTTCTTGAAACTTTGGGTTTGTTAGTTTGAGACTAGCACAGGAAGGCAGGTTTCAGCTTGATATCAAGCTGCAAGTGTTTAATTCCGAGGTAAGTCAAGGGTAGCGTTTCAGGAAACTCTGCATAGACTGCCAGGCCGAATGAACTCTGTCTTTTGTGCGTGGGAATTACGCCGATTGTCTATTTGCTTTCGGGCACATCACAGTAGAAATATTGGCCCAAAAAGCACTCTAGCGTTAGACTGTGGAGTTTCTGTAGTGTAGTGGTCATCACGTTCGCCTAACACGCGAAAGGTCCTCGGTTCGAAACCGAGCAGAAACAGCTGTCCCCTTTTGAAGAAATGTATGAACCCCTTTGAGCCGACAGTTGGCTTCAGAAGGTTTAGCCTTTATGCGCATTTTGCTGAGCCTGCACA